>NW_008336933.1:6006835-6030010 GCF_000622305.1 Nannospalax galili
GGTGAATGTGGCTTAGGGAGACAGCGCGGAGCTTTAGTAATTTTTTAAATCAACTCAGATCAAAAAAGTTAGAGAGTTTATTTAGATTTTCCTCGACAGCAGTAAGCCCATGGATTATAACAAATGCACCATTCAGGCATGGGGACACATAACCAATGATCCCTTGGAAATCTAAGGCAGGGAGACAGTGACTTTGAGGCCAGCCTAGGCTACACAGCATAGAGAACTTGTCTATAGATAAATAGGTAAATCAACAAATAAGAGTCTAATTTAAAAGCGAAATAAGGTACATCACCAAGTGACTAAAAGGTAGGAATAAACCAATACTAAGCACCCTTAAAGACACGATATTTAAAAATATATAGTTTCTAGCTTAGTAAATGAGGAGGCTGTGGTTGACGAAGAGGTGGACAGATGCATGTTTGATAGCAGGTAGACAGCAATGGTGCCTGGGTGCGATTTTCATAACTGCCCCTCTTTAGTGCTCTAGAAGACAGGGTCTGCAACCCAACATATTTAATTTTTAAAAAAGAGCCACTCAATTCTCAAAAAACAAAGAATCAAGAAAACAAATGACCCAATTAAAAGATGGGCTAAAGATCTAAACAGAGAGTTCTCAAAGGAAGAAATAAAGATGGCTAAGAAATACCTCAAAAAGTGTTCAACGTTGTTAGTAATTAGGGAAATGCAAATTAAAACCACCCTAAGGTATCAGCTTATCCCGTTCAGACTGGCTAGGATCAAGAGATCAAATGATACCAAAGGCTGGCAAGGATGTGGAGAAAGGGGAACGCTCATTCACTGCTGGTGGGATTGCAAACTTGTGCAGCCTCTATGGAAAACAGTGTGGAGAGCTCTTAAAAATCTAAAAAAATATTGAACCTACCATATGACCCATTATACCACTCCTTGGCATATACCCAAAGGACTCATCCTATCATAGAGACCCAGGTACAACTGTGTTTGTTGCTGCTCTTTTCACAATAGCTAAGAAATGGAAGCAACCTGAGTGTCTCTCAACTGACACGTGGTTAACAAAAATGTGGTATATTTACACAATGGAGTACTATTCAGAAGTAAAGAAAGATGAAATAATGAAATCTGCAGGTAAATGGATGGATTTAGAAACTGTTATACTAAGTGACGTAACACAGATTCAGAAAAACAACGACATATGTTCTTCCTCATATGTGACTCCTAGCACCAAATCCTTTTAAATTCCAAGTCCTTTTAATAAGAAGATGCTATACAGCAGTCCCTTCTGCATGAAATAATTACCATTATCACAACTTTGGCTGAGCCTGATCGATAAACAGTCACAATTGGGCTTGTTGACAATTGTGTTCATTCATTAATAGAGTGCCAAGCAGAGTCACTGGACCCTCACCTGAGTATCCAGCCACTCTTCCCAGCCAACTAGTCCAGCCTTGAAAGACAAAAGAAAAATGAGGAAGAACCCAATAGAGGGATGCTTTTGAAAGCCCTTGTCAAGAAACTCCAATGGACTCTCATTTGAAAATTTCCCTGTTTGGACTTTTTTCTAGTTCCCTGTCTAGAACTTGTAATGCTAATTATTCTCATATGAACATTCGAAAATTGCCCTGTTCTGACTTTTTTCTAGTTCCTAGAATTTGTAATGCTAATTACTCCTCCTTTACTTCTCCTTCACATCCCCTAGTCATGATTCAAGGACTTTCTTTTCCCTTTAGAGGCAAGAGTTATGCAATTTGGGAGTCTTTTAGATAGACCCACTAAAGGGATACTCCAATTGCCTCACCCTGCATCCCTGTTCAACATGGAAGAAGCCAGGGCTGTCTGAATCTCTATTCCCTGTTGGCAATTTGGGTAACCCCTTCAGAGGATGGTGTGATAGAAATAGGAGATAGGAATTGGTTAGGAAGTTAGGTAAAAAGACCTCAAAGAAATATAGCCAGTTTCTGGTCTAAAAGTCAAAATGTCCTTGGGCCTGTTAGCAACATACTCTGTTCCAAAGGCCAAAAATGTCAAAAGTATTTGGGAGCTTGTATCTAATCCTTAAAAGATTTTAGAGTTACCTCTTCAGAAGGGGGAATGTTGGGGGGGGGGAGGGAGTGGGCATGGATTTGATCAAAACATCTTATATGCATGTATGAAATTCTCAATAAAGTTTTTGTAAAAGTTAAAAAAAAAAAGAGTCACTCATGAGACATAAGGAGATACCCACAGCTGCTCTCCAAGGCTGTGGGAATGAAGTTGCAAACTAAATAAAATCGAAATTATCATTCAAACCAGAGCCTTGCTCTTTCTCTGGTGTTAAGCGAGCAAATATGCAGCCCTTGAGAGCATTATTTAGTAAAATAGGGCATTTATGGCTTTAGTAATTGGAAATTATTGAAGGTTTGGGAAAAGGAAATAAAAGTGTTTAAGTGGTTTGTGCTAGAAGTATATTTTGTGTGTAGAAGGATGAGCATGTGTGTGCATTTCAACAGTTATAAATCTAAGCAGCCTTTTCCAGCCTCTCCCCAAAAGTATTTTAATGACCTGCCAACCCTGAGCTATCATTTTTATAACTGCTGTTTAACAGCACAGAAGTCAAACTTTTCTTGGTAGCCTATAAGGTAGTAGAAGTGAGAGCATCAGTCTCAGGTGTAAGAGGACCTCTTGGTGCATTCATACATTCCACACTGGTTTAACCCAAGCCTTTTCCCAAGGGTTTGCTGAGTCTCACTCATCGACACTCACATGCACATGTAATACATGATCGGCTACCTTTCTACATAAAAGTGTTCAAGATATTTAATAAACTTTTACTTCCCTTTCCTCAATCTCCACTGACTTACTATATATATATATATATATATATATATATATATTTACTATTTAGAAAATTTTTATGTGTATGTGTGTTTGCTTTCATGGACGTATATACCATGTACATGCCTGGTGCCCCAGGAGGCCAGAAGAGGTCATCAGATCACTTAAACCTGGAGTTACATTATGCTTATGATCAGCCACATGGATGCTGGGACCTGAACCTGGGTCTTCTACAAAAGCAACCAGTATTCTTAATTGATGAACTATCTCTACAGTCCTGTAATTATTTCTTAACTTAATGGGCAAACTCTCACTTTACCATCTACCTACTGAATATGTGTGAAGAGACCATTTGTCCCCTGTAAAATTTTCAATCTGTCAGCTGTCAGTATTTCTTCTACTATTTATCTTAGGACATATTTTTAATATCTTTCTCATTTCTGATCCATTTCTTCCTCCTACACATTGGGCTCATCTTGCATTGGGGTGGTGTGAGCTCTAGATTTTGAGATGCTCTGTTAGGAGTTAGGGGGTAATCACAAGAAGGTGCGTGCACTGCCAAGTTCTCTGTGCAAGTGATCAACTGCACCCTCTATGGTGGACATTTTTCTGGAAAACATGGCTCCTGAGTCTTGAATGAACATAAGAATAAATAGTAGGATTGTTTAAAACGGTGCTTCCAAGATAGAGTCCAGAAGCAAACCTACACCTCGACAACGTGGTGTTTCAACAACTGTTTCCCTGGGAAGATGCAAACAAGTGTCTATCCCCACCTTATAAAGCACCAATAAAAAAAATCAAAGTACAATTCCAACAAAGGCTAAGTGGGGAAATCAGTGAGTTTATTGGCTTACATACAGACAATGATCAAGAAGTTACTTATAGGCGTGTGGGTGATCGCAAAACAGCCACACTACTGCAAAGTCTCACCCCAGCATGGATGACAACTTCTCTACGACTGCACAGATGAAATCTTCCCTTCAGATAACTTTTCACAGTCTACATTCTCTATCAGTATCACACACATACATACATATACACACACACACACACACACACACACACACACACACACACACACAAAGACCATGAAGCCATGAGCACTTAGGGCAGAATTACATAGAACTGGCAAAGAGGGAGCAGCCAGAATCTCAAGTACGGTTCCAATGACCCTCTCCAGCTCTGTAAAAAGGACATTTCTTCAATAAATGACATGGACAAAGTATATATATACGTCAAGGAGAATAAAAAGGAGCCTTTAACTCAGTTCTTATAAAATAACTCAAATTGGAGTAACAACTTAAAACATATAATCTGTAAGTATAAATGTCTAGAAAAATTCATGGCATTGGTCTAGGCAAAGATTCCTTATACATGATCCCAAATCTACTGGCATGAAAGCAAACTTAAACAAATGAGACTGCATCAAGCTAAAAAATGTCTTCATGTAAAAGGAAACAATAGATGAAGATAAATATCAAGAGAGAATATTTGAAAATCATACAGGTATACCAAGTTGATACTATCCAAAACATATAAGGAACTCAAACTACTCAAACCCAAGCAAAGGCAGGCAGAGGACATGAGCAGACATTTCTCAAAAGAAAAATTACAAATAACAAACAGGTGTGAGAGAAAAATGGTCAACATCTTTAATCAGAGAAATACAATATAAATTCACAATAATTCCCCGCAGGGATGCCTAGAGGCCCATCTCCCAGGTGATTCCAGACCCCCTCAAATTGACAATTGCGATTAACCATCACAGTATCTGAGTGGGATTTATCTCAGGTGTGCAAGGGTGGTCCAATATTCAAAACTCAATTAACGTAATCTATCATTCCAAGCCAAAGAAAAGCAGCCCATGAGATTATACCAATAAGTTCAGGAAAACACATTTAACAAAATCCAATACCCATACATAACACAAGTCCTCTGAAAACTAGAAACAGAAAGGAACTCCTTCGGTTTAGTTTTTTAAAGTGTACAAAGCTTTCACAGCTGACATACTTAGCTGTGAGAAACTAGAAGCTTATTAAAATCAGGAACTCAGGCAGTTAACCCAGGCTTCTCAATTGTTTCCAACATCCTGTTAGAAAGTTCTAGCTAAAGTGATGAAGCAAACTACTGGAGGAAGATATATGTCCATTTGGAAGGAAAAACACAACTGTCTTATTTCAGAGATAACATGATTGTCTGTGTAGAAATTCCAAAGAATTGACAAAATTTTAGATAACTTTGCATATGGTAGAGATTTTTTAGATTCAAGATCCAGGTGTCAGCCATGAAATAAAGAATGTGTAAGCTGGACTTGACTAAAACTAAAATTTCTACTCTGCAAAAGAACTATTAAGAAAATAAAAGGACAAGCCACAAAGATCTTGCAAAAATCTATCTGATAAAGGACTGTTATCCAAATTAAACAAAGCACTTTTAAAACTCAACAATAAGGGGCTGCAGAGATGACTCAGTGGTTAAGAGCACTGGCTGCTCTTGCAAAGGACCCAGGTTCAATTCCCAAAACCCATACAGTGGCTAACAACCATCCATAACTCCAGTTCCAGGGGATCTGACACCATCTTCTGACCTCTGGAGGCATTGCACAACACCAGTGCACTTACATGCAGGCAATACACTAATACACATAAAATAAAAATAATAAACAAAATATTTGAGAAAAAAACTCAACAATAAGAAATCAAATAGCCCAACTTAAAAGTGGGGAGAAGACCTACAAACACCTCACCAAAGATGACACATGGATGACAAATGAGTACAGAAAACATGTTCCATGTGACCATGGCCTAATGCAAACAACACTCTTTGCATGCTAATGATTCATTATGTAAATCTGTTGTTAGAAACATGAACACTGGTGGAAATCTTGATAACAGAGGAGACTGTGTTTGAAGGGGGAGGGGAGTAATGTGGGCAATTTCTAAACTTGCTACTCAATTTTATTCTTTATTCCATAAACCAAAAATCCTCTAAAACTAAAACATTAAAATTTTTTATTACATTTCTTTATTTGTGAATGTGTTCATGTATGTGGCCATGCATGCCACAGCACACGTGTAGTGGCCAGAGGACAAGTTGGGGGGAATATTTCTTAAAATATAATTGACTATCAGTTCTCACCAACCTTTCTAAAAAAGCAAAATACTTGAATCTTCCATTGTAAATTGTCAGGAAATATAAACATATCATCTCACTGTTTTTAAAATAACAAAGGAAAATTTCATAACAAAATTTATTTTTGGTGCTTTTGTTATTTTGGATCGCTGTATTTCTTGCTAGTTACAAATTTTAGTGTGAAATTTTTTATTTGCAATTTGCTGTTTGATTTACCTTTAACTACAATAATGAGTATGATTTTTACATACATATTAGATTTAATACAAATCTTTAGCTTCCATTTAACTCAGATCCTGGACATCAAGTAACATAATTTCATGTCAAATATAACATATCCTGTAAGTGTTTGCTAGAATTTCTTACTATTGAAAGCTTTCATTGAAAAAAGGCTAGTAAATATATTCAAGAGAATTGGATAAAATCTATCTTTCATTCATTTTTTCTTACTAAGGAATGGTTTATAATGTTTCCTCAGCTAAATATATATCTTTATCTTTAAAACTTCATATGAAATTAGGACAATCATGAACTGAAAATTGGTCTTTCTTTGTAATATTGGAGCCATAATCATAATATTTGACCTTTTGGATAGCAAATCAGGCCAGACAGAGTTTGCCTAGATTTGACCCAGGTTTAAAACTGATAGTCCCTTCCCAAGAAAATAAGAACCATCTGTGTCTATAACAGTCAGAGAAATACAAACAGAAACGGAAGACAACACAAAGGACTCTAAGATCAATGGTGGTGTTGGAAGGAACCGATCAATGAATTTAAAAAATTTCTGTTAATAAGTTTTAGATAATCATGGTACAAATGCCAAAAGACCCAGAAATCAACAAAAATGCTATTAGTCAATCAAAAAAAATGAATCCAGAAGATTATAGGCTAGTAATGTTAACAACAATGAATTCAGTTTACTTCAACTTTACAGAAAATTCCAAACATTTTCATTTTTTCTATAAAATGCCACCCAACAGGAATTATCAGTCTCTGAAGTTAGTAACCACATATGGAAAATACATGAGCTATTTCACAAAGTATGGGCCATGGCATGGGTGAACACTAAAGACATCATACTCAGTAACATAAGCTGGTCACAAAAGCACAAATATTGTATAACTGCTCATAGGCACTTCCTAAGGAAGCCAGTCACAGAGACAGAAAGTAGGATGGTGGTTGCTGAAAGAGGGGAAAGGAAAAATAGAGATTCAGAATGGAAAAATGGAAAGTTCTGGAAATGAAAGTTTCCACAATGTGATGATTGCTTTTAATGTTAACTTGCCACAAATTAGACTCACCTGAGTAGGGAGCCTCAACCGAGGAATTGTCTTAATTGCCTTAATTGAGGTAGGAAGACCCACCCCAAAGGTAGGTGACACTCTCTGGTAGCAGTCCAGATAAAAAGGCCATGGCAGAAGGAAGATTATTCGCCTTTTGCTTGCTTGGCCATCCCTCTTGACACTGAGGTAACTCATCCTGATGAATCACTAATGTCAGAACCAGCATTTCCAGGCTTCTATCACTGACTAAGGACCAGTGACTTTCCAAGAAACCTCTAGATTTTCAGCATCAAATTGGGACTGCTGAGAAACTATCCAGTTGAGAGAAAGACACCATGGGACTCTGCTGAGGCACCCACCCAGCTTCAAGGACTGAGCAGCCAAGCCCTCAGCCTTCCTCAGCCTCTAAGATGTGATTCAGGTGTTGTTACTATTTCAAAGTAAATTGATTAATAGTACATATATATATATATATATATATATATATATATACTTTTTTCATTCTGTCAGTTCAGTTCCTCTATAGAACCCTGACTAATACATACAACAACATGAACATATTTAATGTCTCAGAGCTGTACACTTAAACATCATTAAAATTTTGTTATGCATATTTTACTACAATGAAAATATGAGTTCACTAAGATAAAGGCATACCAAATAATCTTTTTTACTTTCGTACTACATTGGTGAATTGGGGAACAAAGAATACTTCATGGACATTTATCTAGAATTCAGCAAAGCATCCAACTGCTCTCCTTGTAGACAGGAAGACAATACTGTGTCTCAGTTGGGTCAAAACTAATTGAACAGCACTGACCAATCACTATGCCAGTTCTCAACCCCAACTCCTGGCTAAATATAAATCTCTTCGGGGGATCCAGGCTTCGGGCTTATTAGGAAGTTTCCAGGTAGTTTTTTGTTGTTGTTGTTGTTTTGTTGTTGTTTTTTGGTTTTGGGTTTTGTTTTTTTTTTTGGTTTTTTGGGGGGGGCGTTGGTCTTTTTTAAGACAGAGTCTCCCAGTAGCCCCAGCTGGCCTGGAACTCACTATGTAGATCAGGCTGGCCTTGAACTCACGGAGATCCGCCTGCCTCTGCCTCCCAAGTGCTGGGATTAAAGGCGTATGCCACCATGCCAGGCTCTCCAGGTAGTTTTAATGTACAGGTCAAAAATAACTGTGTGTTGGTTTGAATGAGAATGCCCCCCCATAGGCTCTAAGTATTCCAACATTTTATCTCATTTGTGGCACTGTTTTGGGATGTCTTAGAAGGTGTGGCCATGCTGGAGGAAGTACTTCACTGGGAGTGAGGTTATAGAGTTCTTAAGCCTCACCGAATCTCCGGTCACTGTCTGCTTCCTGTGCCTGCTTGAAGAAGTGAGCCCCTGCTTTCTGCTCCTGCTCCAGCCTGCTCCTGCCACCACGCCTCCCCACCATGACAGACTCTACTTCCCTTGAACCTGTAAACTCAAATAAACTCTTCCTTCTATAAGGTCCCTTGGTCACAGTGTTTTACCGCAACAACAGAAAAGTAACTAATATACACTGCTTAACAAAAACTAAAACGAAGGAAAGTGTTTGTGGCATACTCAGTATTCTACCTTGGAAAGCAGTCAGTTCAAAATCAGGAAAGTGTCATGGTCAGTATGGTTTGAAACTCAAATTCTCCAATATAAGTTCCAAACCTTCCAGCTCCCATAATATCCCTGAGGCTTGATTACATATGCAGAAGAAGGATAAGAACTGATTATCTAATTTCAGTTAGCATAACATCCTCAAGACTCACCCACATTATCATACATTTCAGAATGTCCATCCTTGTAAAGGCTGAATGGCATTCCATTGTTCCTTGATTCGTGTATCTGTTAATACACGTGTAGTTTTTATCCACATACTGTGAATTGCTCTACAGTTAACATGAGAATACAAATATATCAGTGGCATACTGTTGTCAATGTTTTGGATATTCAGAGGATTGCTAGACCACATGGCTGCTATCCTTTTAGTTTTATGAAGAACTGCAAAGCTGTTTTCATGAACATTTCCTCTCCCCATCAGCTGTGTACAAGTATTCAATTTCTCCACAACCTAACCAAAATATGTGACCTCTTTGTCTTCTAAATAAGGGCCACCATGACATTGTATGGTAAGGCATGAGCTGGTATCTCCTTGTGAATATGATTTGCATTTCCTGATGGTGAGAGACATTATACTAAGTGAAATATGCCATCCACAGAAAGAAAAACATATTGTATAGCTCCATTTATATAAGGTTTTAAAAACTGTCAAATTCATAGAATCAAAGAGTGGGACGGTGGGTGGTAGTGGCTGGAAAGAGAAGGAAATTCAGAGCTGCCACTCAAAGAACACAAAGTTTCAATCAAGCAACATGAATACGCTCAGGAGCTCGGCTGCACAACACAGCACCTGTAGCTAACAAATCTGTGTAAAAATTGCTGATTGCTGTAGATGAGGAACAGCTGACCCTCCTGGAACAGGGACCTCTGGCTGACTAGATTTACCAGAAGGGCAGACAGGGGGAATGGATGAGGGTGCTGACAACACAGTGGACAGTGACAGGGATGGCAGAGTATGGAGCCTCTAGTGGGAGAGGAAGGCTGTCTATCTGATGAGTTTTGTGGGTTGAGGAGAGTTTCAGACAGTAAGGAGGAAGATCAGTCCAGGTCTGAACTTGAACAAAGATTAATGCTGACAGCACAGTTATGAGACTGTCAGAATTGAGAAAGACAGCTAAGACACTTCAGGCCAGATCCAAACTCTGCAGGACAAAGGACATGCAAGGTGGGATGAACTTTACAAAATCACAGAGGGCAGAATTGGTCTTTGAGGAGTTGCTAGTCTTTTGTTTAAGAGTTTGGTAAATATCTTGGTAGAGAAGTGGATGAAACCCAGGGTTCTCACAGCAGGAGCAGGTCATCTCTTCCCCCCAAACTGGCCCTGATCAGGAATATCTGACTGCTTAGTCACCTCACCTACTAGCCTGCCAGCTTGCCAACCTGCCAGTCCATCCTTCCTACTCACTCTCAAGGTTCTCGTAATAATTCAACTGTAAACCTAAAAATTTACAGCCAATTTTGAAAGAGATGCATCCTACCTCGTTATTGAATATGTCAATTGTGTTGTAATGATATGCTTCTTCTAAGTATGTTGTTATTAAATAAATAATTTTTAAAAATTTAAAAAAAATTGCTGAGAGTAAATCCCTTACTAAGTGTTCTTACAAGAAAATAATAATAAAAGAGAGCTGGAAAGATGATGCTGTACAAAAAGCACTTGCATTGCAACAGTGAGAACCAAAGCTCAGATACACAGAGCCCATGTAAGAAGCTGGGCAGGAATGACATCCATCCATCTGGAATGGCATCCATCCATAATCCCAGCACTCTGAAGGCAGAAACAAAGGGTTCCCAGGGCAAGCTGGTGAGCTAAACTAGCCAGCATTGCAGAGCTCAGGCTTTACTTTGCCTCAATAGACAAAGTGGAAAGCAACTAGGAAAGATGCCTAACGTCAATTTGAGACCTTCACACACGTACACACATACATACATACACATACATGTGAACATGCACACACATGCAACAGTCACACACACATGCGCATGCAAGACCCTCCCAAAATAAAATAAATAAAATATAAATATAGTCAAGTATTGAAAAGAAAGATCAATGTCAAGTGCAGCTGTGAGAGGGATTCTTGCAGAGCCAAAGAGGGCTTTCACAAGGCCTAAAAAAGTGGGTAATAAAAGAGGAAGTGAGTTACAGGTGGCAGGCCCAGCTCCAGCACCCTGGCTTCTGGGGGATGGCATGCGGTGATGCTTGGGCTACACAATGTTCCATAGGACATCTTCCGGGAAGATCAGGAACCAGGAATCTGGAGACCTCAGATATCCCTAGCTGCTCTATGAAAATCGTGCCTCAAAACAGCCAAAGGGAACCCTCAGAAAACCAATTAGGAGGCGAATCTTTCAGCAGGGTCTACGGTTGCCTTCTTCTGCACTGGCCAAGCAACTAACTGGTGGTAAGCACAGCAAAGAATAAAAGGTAGAAACATTCTGATCAGCATCAACAAAGATTTTTCTGCACAAGTAAGTAGGGAAGAAATTAACCAATGAGTGACAAATATTTGAGCAACAAAAGAGTCCAGGCAGACTATCAGCGTGAGACAAAAAGGGTTTGAGAAGAAAGACATAGATAATTTTTAAAGCTCTCATGTAGAGTGGAACAAATAGTATGAGCAATATGTTCTACTACGCTTAAAATTAAGTAATATCTGTTAATAAAATAAGATACGTAAGGGGGCTGGAAAGATGGCTCAGTGGTTAAGAACACTGGCTGTTCTTGCAGAAGACCTGGGTTCGAATCCCAGCACCCACATGGCAGCTAACAACTGTCTGTAATTCTAGTTCCAAGGGATCCGACAGCCTCTTCTGTCCACAGGCATTGCATGACATGGGTGTACTTACCTACATTCAGGCAATACACGCATACACATAAAATAAAATTTAAAAATATTTTTAAAAGATACATAAGATGTCTTCTTCTGGCCTTTGCATACTTGTGCATAGACACATGGATGTCCACACGCAGGTGCACATACACCACACACAAAATGAATAAATAGTAACAAACAGATGTTCCTTGTCTTAATAGAATTACGTCCTAGTGAGCACCACAGCTTAGCTGCAAGCATATTGAGCATCAGTTGTCTCCCCTTCTGAGGCCAAGGCTGTCTGGGAGCTGTGGTGATGGCTTCTGCTCAGTATCCTGCAAGAGGGTCATAAACTACATTTCACTACCTGGGAAAGATCCAAACCCAAAGCTCCAAGTATAGTTTCCACTGAATGCCTGTCACTTTATCATAGTTCTTTTTTTTAATTGTAAGTCATAGCCAGGTGTGGTGGCACATGCCTTTAATGCCAGAGTTCAAGAGATAGAGACAAGTGGGTCTCTGAGTCTGAGGCCATTCTTGTCTGTATAGGAGTTCCAGGCTAGGCAGGGATGCATAGTGAGACTTTTTCTCAAAACAGGAAACGAGAGAGAGAGAGAGGAAATAGTCAACATAAATTGAGATATCTGTACCATCCTAAAACTGGTCAAAATGATGTCCTACTAACTATCTGACCTCTCTAAATTTCTAGATTTTGATGTTTTTCAGATCGCTTCATTTCGAAAGGGAGAGACTCATAAACTGAAGAAAAGTTAAATAATTAATACCTTAAAGAAATCATGGAATGATTATAGGCATTGTGAGTGGAATATTCCGTCAACTAGCGTTAGTCCTGTTTGATAAGAAGGGGGAAAGGGAGAAATTGGAGGACGAAGAGACAAACGGGGATAAGAAAGACAGGTTGACTCAATGTAAATAAAGGTATGTGGAAAGGAAAGCGGTCCACAGTCACTTCAGTGGGAGAAGGGGGACCAGGGCAGATCCAGTAGCACAAAATCGTGACTAAAACTCTGCTGTCCTTTCTAAAGACCACAGGAAGCCAGTGTGCTTTCAAAATTACATTTCCACATCACCTGAGTTAATATGCCAGAATAATGTGCAATAGCATGAACTGGGCTTTCAAAAGTAGAGTTTTGACTGGCAGATCTCAGTGTAGAAAATGAGGTCAATTCTGAATTGACCCACTGCAGGAAACAAATCTGTGAAGGAAAACATATTTTCTGACTCTCTGGAATTTTCTTCATGGAAATATATTTTTGATGTCCTCTTTGGAAGTGACAATATAGGTTAATTTTTTTTAAATCAAAGATCACATTTAGTTACATATAATCAACAGACACACACTTGATTTTAATTGGGGCATTCATGTGGCACAAGCTACATGTCTGTGGCCTTTTGTTTATTTGTTTTGTATTTGTTAGCTGGAATAATGAAGCCAGGAAAGTTCAGTGTCCTGTAAGAGGCATGGAATAAAGTGAAAATAGAGTAAATATTTTTTTTTTTTTTAAAAAAAAGGAAGGGGAGGAAGATCTGGAGTAAGATTAAGGAAAGAATCACCACTTTATATTTTTATTTTACTCCTGGACAGATTCATCCCGGACAGATTCATCTCAGAGTTATCCCATGTCTGTCCAGCCTTGGGGCATCTGGAATCTTCTGTTTATCCCTCCTCATTTTAAGTCAGTGTATATAAAGAGTTTTCAATGAATAATAAAAACAAGAGAATGCCCTGGTAAGAGAGGAAAATATGGATTATTTCCCAAGAAGCAAGATGGTTTGATGAGATTTTAACAGGAGCAAAAATCAAATGGTCTGGCATCTCCTACCTCACTCTCCCTTCAGTGGGTCATAGCCTGCCCACAACAACAGGAACTGGTCCTGTAGATGCTGGAATGGGAAGGCTGGCCACGTGGTTCTGCTCCCATCCACCACCACCTCAACCCCCAGGAGTCCCCCCTCTCCATTTCTTCCTCCAGCCATGGGAGCCTTTTTAACCACCTCCAAGGAGGTTTTCCCTACAAGAGAAGGGTCGAGGGAGAGAAAGGGACAACACGATCATTGTTCTTAGACAAAGGCAGACAAAGATAGACAGGAGGGTAAGTCACCCAGAGGACAGAACGCAAAACCTCATCTGTAATGCAGGGCCTGGCATCCCAGATGTTACCGGAGCATCATCATCCCTCCCTGCAAGAAAAATTGGATTAGTCACCGTCTTGTCTCCTAATGGACACACTCTGTGCTCTTTAGAGCTTCATTTACTGGGTTAATAGTGCTTTGCCTGAGTTCCTTTGCTATGGAAAGAAAAAAAAAAACCTGTAAGAAGAAATATTCTGGGTGCAGTCCGCAGCCGCTGACACGAATAATATCGTATTCATCACAGACAGACCTCGTATCTCATTACTAGTGAAGAGCTGCCCCGGGGCATCCGAGCCTGGCCAGGCCAGGCCTCTCATGTGGAACCGTTCAGGTATATTGTGAAATGATTTAATGCGATAATAATGTCCACTTTGCGAGATAGATTATGTTTTTTATAGTGGCTGATGGTTAATGAATGATACATTAGCAAACATCACTGAAACATTATGGGGAAATGCAGATGCTGACACGGGGTGCTTTTTCCGGCTACTTTGTGGCTCTCTCCCCAAGCGGTCCTGCCACAGCCCTCCCCCCACTCCGGTGCCTAAAGATGGAAGGCAGAACTTATAAGAATCAGAAAACTTAATTTATTTTTTAAAGAAAGAAATACCAGCCGTGTGGCTCTGCCTCCCACCTCTCCTCACCAGAGGAGGCATGAATAGTAAAAAACATTCTAATGCGACCTGAAATATCTATTCTTCAATCAAATGAAAATCAATGAAAGTACGAACCTGAACAAATACATTATATGTTGACCCAGTTTATTAGATGAAGCCGTTTACCCTGATTTGATTTATCTGGCAATACACAGCTCAGCTCAGAAATGAGATAAGCTGAATCCGTTCACCTTATTTACTGTATCATTGCAGGGCTCACTAGCACCGCCTGGTTAAGGACTGTCAGCCTCTCCACTGCAAATCTCTCTTTCCAGCGGCATCCCAGCTTCACTTCCTGATGCTGCTTGGTGAAGCTGACCCCTGTCCAGTAGCACAGCTTTGGAAACCATCTATGGGATCCATCCCGTGGTTTTCCTACGGTCTCTGCTGCTGAGTAACTGGCATGTCCCCATGCTGGAAAGACTTGCTCACACCTGATAAAGAGGACAAATGAATGCTCCTTTATCAGCCACCTTCCCCAACAGGACATTTCTACAAGGTCCTCTTTTCATTGCTATTCATTTTGGAATGCAAAAGCCTGCCATTTTCCAGGACCCAACTCCACCACCAGCAGGTCTTCATAGATGATGAACAAATGACATAGAAGACAAGGGATTCACAGAGCAATGTTACTACTGTGAGGTTTTCAATACACAGACACAATCCAGGTACACAGATCCAGTGAGGTCATAGTTCAGACACTGAAAGGAAGAAAGGGGGTGGGTACTATTAAGTTTTCATTTAAAGGGTAACAAACCAGTCCTGCTGCTATTCCAGCCCCATTGAGCCCACGACCTCAAGAAACCAGTTGTGGGCAGGGCCCTTCTGTGTGAGTCCCACCCAACCTATCTCCAGACTTCTGTCCGGGGCACACTGAAGCCCAGTAGTGAGGAGGAAGGCAGAAAGACCTAGGGAACTGGGATGTGGCATAAGAGCACCTAATGCATCTCTGTGAGATCCCCTCTGACCTCAGCCTGGACTCAGGGACAGCCTGTGGGGTCTCCACTGAGCCTGAAGCCACAGATGACTGCCGAGTGGTATGGTAGGCACTTGAAATACCACTAAAATTAAAGAAATGGGATAGCTAGCAAGAGTGGAAGGTGGGTAGCTGATATGGCCACATAGAAGAAATTATTCTGTGCCTAGAACATTCTAAACTCTTCCTCATGCAGAGCAGATGAAACCGATTTAGTCTCTGAATAAACACCTAGAAAGGCTCCAGATTCAGGTACAGTAGAGAGTAGATGTCACCATCCTAGGCACAGGAGGTAATGGGAAATCTATGCTATAGTTTGGATCTAGACTATCCCCTCAAAGGCCCCATGTGTTAAAAAAAAAAAAAAAAAAAAAAAAAAACACTTGTTCCCCAGTCTAGGGCACTATTGGGGGAGGTGGTGGGTCCTTGGGTCCTTTAGGAATTGAGACCTAGAGAAAGTTAGGTCATTAGGAGGTGTGTCTTTGAAGAGGAACGTGAGGCAAATGTCTCTCCCCCAGGCCCTATTTCCAAGTTGCAATGAGGTGAGCCGCTTTACTCTACTGTGCACTCTCTGCCTTGCTGTCCTGCCTCCCCATAGGCCAAGAGCAAGGAATTCAACCAATCATGGACTGAATCCATGAACCAAATAAAGCTTTTCTCCTTTTAATTTGATTTTGATCAGGTATTTTGTCACAGCAATGGAAAGCTGATTCACAATCAATAAATAAGCAATGGGTCCCCAGCTCCCTCACAGCTCTGTGTTTCCAAAGGGCTACTGTGGGGCAGCAGTAGATCTTTTTCGGAATTGATGGAGAAATGCTAGTGATACATATTTTTTTTAAAAAAAAAAAAAGGGAAAAAAGAAGAAAAATGCAGAGGAGTATTCATGCAAGGAAAGTCAGAGAACTTTGCAAGAAGAAAACACAACCACAGCTTACAATAGACTCAGAACTGCAAAACAGTCACCAAGTTCGTGACATGTAAACAACAGGAGTTAGAATTATGCTGTGGGGAGAGGGAGAGGGAGGGATGAGAGACTGTAAGGGAGATGAGTTCTCATCTGCAAAAATTTGAAATCAGTATGTGAGTTAATAACATATTTGGAAATTTGGGGACAAGACCAAAAGAAATAGCTTAAAGAATTAAATATAATTAGGAAAAAGGGTGTGGGAGGCAGGTAGGTAATGGCTAAGAGTAAGATACTCCTAGTATGACACCTGGATTGAATTATAAGCCCTTCACTTTTCATGAACTCTTTAGAACAATCTGCACAAAAAAAAGCAAAAACATAGTTGAAAATAGGAAATGAAATTCTAGTACAGCTAGGCCCCAACTCTCTCCTATTGAGTTGAATTTATTTGTCTTTAAACCTAAAGAAGCCTTGGCTACAGAAATACTATCTATTCCCCCAACCAGACCTCCATCTCCACTCGCTTTCCTTGGCTTGGCCCCATAGCTTTGGACTTGTAGCAGCCTAGTATATCCAGCCAAGTACACTGGAAGAGGACTGTTCACTATGTAGAAGCCAGAAAGCAAAGAGAAAGGAAGAAGCCAGCATCTCAATACCTCCCTGAAAGGCAAGCACCTAATGACCTGACTTAATTTTACTGGACCCTGTATCCTCCCAGTGGCAATCATGGGCTGATGGTCATGCCTTTTTCATATGGGCCCTTGCAGGAAACCAAAGCAGTCTACCCAGAATGGCCTCCTTTCATTCCTTGAACACGAGGAACCTGTTTACACCATCACCCCATAGCACGTGAATTTTGCAAACTGTCCTATCTCTCAAGATACAGAAATCCTCACTTTTCCATGGAAGTTCCAGGATTCTCAGTGGGTGCTTGAAACTTTAGACAGTACTCAGTCACGTATACGTGCGCATATAAAATGTGATATATGGTTTTCCTGTACGTACATTTCTTTTCTTATTCACTTTATTTTTGAAAACTCCACATATGTACACGATGTATTTTGAACATATTCATCCCTTGTTCCCGCCTCCATCCTCCTACAAAACCTCCCAACACATTTCATTCTCAACTTCGTACATGTATTTTGATAGTTTAACAACACAACAATAATTAACAATTATTACTAATCAATCGAGTATAATAATATACTATAATAAAAGGTACTTAAAACTTGTTAGTTGTATATTTCTAGAATCTCCATTTATTTTCAGACCACAGTTGACCCTAGATGACTAAAACAGAAAGTAAAATGAAATAAAGGGGACCACTGCAATCTTTCCCTTTTTTATCCCTTCTTCCCTCTCTTTGTCCAGATCTAGGCTCTGTATACGTTCCTCAAGGAACTTGTGCAGCCCGTTATTAACTCCCATGTGAGCCTTGAACTTCTGCTTTGCTTTTTCCTGTGACCCTGTGGTCCTTAGATTAGAGTCGCTCTTCATGGTAGAGATTCAGCCACAACGTCCATGTTTCTACTTCTTCCTCACAAGGCTGATCAGTCACGTGATGGCTGTCCACAGTACACAGAATATGCTGGATAAGACCGGGGTTGAAGCGCAGTCTGTAGAGTACACACTTAGCTTGGTGGCGCTGTGGGCTTCCTCTAAGGCATCAGGAGGAGCCAAACGGCACAAGATACGGAAAAAGTGAAGCTGCCAGTCTTTTTATGGATAATTTAATTTTCTCCCCTATAGAAGCCCAGAAAGAACTTTCTCGTGAAAGCAGATGCACCTCAGAATTAGAGCTCCTGCTCGGTGTAGCCCATTCCTCTGAAAAGTGTGGGCAACAGACGAGCGTGGGACACCCTGGGAAAGAGGGGTGGAGCCAGCCAAGCCCATGCAGAGAGTTAGCTGAGCCACTGTGAGATGGGGAGTGGCCAGATGGACAGTTAGCAGCTGCCATTTTGGGAACTCGGGAGCAAGAGGTGAGGCTGAACAGCTGGGGAGAGAATGGCGGGGTGGGCTCCCTGCCCATCTTGCTTGCTCTACTGGGCGAGATGAGGCAGACCGTGGGGTGAGATGGCATGTGAGCACGGCTCATGAAAGCTGATAGCGGCTACTGGCGAACTTGAATGGCACATGGCTTATGGGAAGCCTTTTCGTGTAAGTCACCCCCCACCCCCAAATGTCACAAACGGTACAAAACCCAAACTAAAAAATGTCTTGTTAGTCTGTGAGCCCTGGGGCTTCAGAGGGTAAGCATGAGCTTTCTAAGAAGGGAAAGGGAAGAAAATTTAGTGCAACACTTGGTAAGTACAGTATGGGTCTGTGACCAAGAGCAGCCTCTTACCTCTCAGGACCTCCCTGACGAGTATCCTTCCATGAACTGCAATTGTGGTTCAAGCAGTAGAGAACCTGCAGCCCTGCCTAATGGGGTTAGTGGGAAACTGGTATTCAAATGCCATATTATGACACTGACATCCTACCAACTGTGCTAATGAGGTTCTTTTGAAATGCTATTTTAAACTCTCACATACCTCTGGGAACGATCTGTTGCTTATTTTAAAGGAAAACTGTAATCGTCATATAAATTTTATTTCTTCTTTGAGTCTAATAAGTCAACAAAACACCATTGAGGAAAAGGCACTGATTTGGTGACTAGATGTTTAGGACCTTATGGGATCCGGAAATAATTGTATTCATAATGTTGATAAAATTTCTGAGAGTTTATCAGCTTTCCAACAGTGTGCTTAAATCTGACTTCTTTTTCCCCTGACATCAAACCTAGCACCAACTTTCATCACACTTTTGCCCAAAAGGTAAAGTCTGGGACCATGGATATGTTAGAAGACATGACTGTGTTCAACTCAGGCCTGGGACTTGTTTCCAGACTTCTGAGTATGTAAACAGAGCTGGATATGGACCAGAGAGATAGCCAGATATCTAGAGGTAGCCCAGGGGACCAAGTTATCTGAATTTAAGGCTTATGCTTCTTAACTCCTGACTAAATGACCACTGTTAACAAAAGATGGAAAGTACCTTTCATCTCCTGGAGGTGGATTGCAGCACTGTTCCAGTCACCTTTACCCATCGCTGCTTTCTTATTTAATCTGCTTCAAGTGTCGCCTTGAAAAAGTACATTCTTCCAACACCACACCATATTTTTTCTACTTAGGAGCTTTTCCCCTTTCTATTTACAACAGATAGAAATGTCCTGGGAGTTACTTTCACATCTGCTCTGAATTCAGGGATCTGCCACAGTATTTGGATGTAAGGAAATTCAGTTTGAATTGTGTATACCCTCTGCCCAATGGGCACAAATTCTTCTCATCTGTTCCTAATAGATATGACAAAATACCATTGAAGGGACCCAGGAACCAAGTTACCATGGTGCTGACACAGAATTCTCTGACCAGAACAGACTGGTCCAGTATAGAATCCCAATTTTTCTTGATGTTCTAGAGCCATCACATCCTGAGCTTTAATGACTTCTTTAATGACACTCTTACATATGGATATTTTTTCTTTCTTGAAGTCCAAATATTTCAGTCCCTTTTCAAAGAGTGTTTGATATTTTGAGAGTATTAATCAGGATCTCACTTGCAGCTGAGTTTGAACAGCCTTCCAAACCCTTAAAACCCCAAGGATGATGGCCTGCCTCATTGTCTGGGAACAAACTCCAGTGAGACACTTCATGAGGATAATGTAGCCCACTTCGTAGGCTCAGGTAAACTAGGTGAGACACTTGCTCAGCTTCTCTCGATGCTAGGATTTGGATCACCTTTGGTTCAGTTTTCTGTTATATATAATTAGCTACATGTAGGATACTATGAGTATCAAACGAAATCAGACGTGGGAATATGCTCGAGTGGGTCCAAGCATCCACTCAGCCATGCACAGACTGGGCTGTAACTGGAAATAAAGCAGTATTCTCTAAGATGTTGAGATCTATTCTGTCCAGTTCATGGGAGAAACATACACAAGCTCTCTATTCTGAAGCCAGATTTCCAATGAAGATTTCTCAGTTTTGTCAGAGTGCCTTCTCTATTACTGGGCACCATTGCTGAAACAATGTCTACTTTCTAACACATTCTACAGAGTGACTGACTGAATTAGTGAATGCATATCCCGTAAGAAGCTCACTTATTTTCTTGACCCCTTCTAAGATAATTTAAGTCAGTGTAATTTCAGATCCCAAGAGTATACAGAAGATTCTAACACTACTTATTCTGTCTAATGGAATGACCTTAGCCACCACAAAACCAGGATTTTGGTAGTCAACAGACTGAATAAGCATACAAGCATGATGCTGAGCTACAGCCCAAAGGGCAAGAACATCCAAATTATTCTCCAGAGATGGAAAGATAACTACAAGTTCTTTGATATTCCCACCATGGACAATTGGCATCTATGCCTTTGACCTTTGAATCTGGGCAGACTCTACATTTTGCCCAGTGTTGTGGTTTAAATCTGAAATATTCCTCACAGATCTATGCCCTGATGGAGCTGTTTTGGGAGACTGCTGAGCCTGACTGAAGGGAGCCAGTCACTGGGGAAGGAACTGGAGGACTTGTTATTCCTACCTCACTCTCTGCTTCCTGCTGAGTAGCCTCTGCCACTAGTTCCTACTGCAAAGAGTGAGCTGTCCCACCGTGCCTTGCCCACTATAATAGACTACAACCTCTAAAACAGTGAGTCCAAATAAATCTTTCCTTAAATTGTTTCTGTCAGATAATGTGAGCACAGAGATGCAAAAGTAACTAATGCACCCAGCCAGTAAGAAACTGGAAACTGGGGCTGGAGAGATGGCTCAGCGGTTAAGAACACTGACTGCTCTTGCAGAAGACCTGGGTTTGATTCCCAGCACCCACATAGTAGCTACAAACCGTCCTTAACTCCAGTTCCAGGGGAATCTGAAGCCCTCTTCAGAACTCTGAGGCATTGCACTACATGGGTGCACTCATATACATGCAAGCAATACACTCATACACATAAAATAAATTTTTTTAATTTATATATATATAAAGAAACTGGAAACGTCTAGTATTCTTTTTCAGAACACTCTCCCAGGAGTCACAAGATGCTTGACAGAAGTCCCCCTGGAGTGACCACATAGGCCACTCCAAAGCAGTCTCCATTCATGCCAGGCCTTTCATCACCTCCACTGTATTAGTTTCCTGCCTACTGTGCAAATGACCCCAAACTTGGTGGCTTAAAGCCACACGCATTTCATCATTTATAATGCTAGAAGTTGGAAATCCAAATTCAGCTTCACTGGGTACAACCAAGTTGTCAGCAGATATTCCCACCCCAAGGGCTCTAGAGGAGATTCTGTTTCTTGTCTTTTCCAAGTAACTACAGTTGCCTTTCAAGCTGTCCTGGGTTCTTGTCACTTCAGTTATATCTAAATAATACAGGATTACCACTCTATGCTTAACCACACTCACAGTCTTAATCCAGCCCTCACAGGTTCCAGGAACGAAGACCTGGAGATCTTTGGTGTACATAGTTCAGTCCACCATGCACTCCACAGCATCTGACCTGTGAATAAAGCTGTCTTGGATCCTCCTGACCAAACCCAACAAAGAACCACATGAGACAGAGGGACGGCCCAACTTTACCTTGTCCAAGTTCTGGACCCACAGAAATTATGAGGTATAATAAAATAATGGCTGTTGTAAGACCCTAAAGTTTCAGGGTAACTTGTAAAACAGCCAACTGAAACAAGTATTCTTGGGTCTAGATGGATATCTGCCACTTGGCATGAAGGTTCATCTTGTCATGAGAGAACACTTTGAATTGGCTGTGAGGCCAAAAATGCTCAAGGGATTATTCCAGTGTCTTCCTTCAGTGCAGCTTGGGAGGAAGACCGTGGAAGGGATTGGTGCTACTGTTTTCTGAGCATTGTTAGTTCCAAGCAGGTGAAAACCCTCCTGAACGGCTTTCCTGTTTCAACTCCAGACTCTGCACCCTCTGCTTTTCCTGAACTGTTCCTTCAAAGTCTGAAGTAGAACTTGCTTTAAGCGCAGACTAGGAATCATGAGACTGAGAAGCACATCAGCTCGCTTTTTCTTCTCTCTCCAGTTTCTGCCTTCATGAGCAGGAAGGAGTGGACCTCATACCTGCCTGCCAGCCACCCCCACAGTGTGTCTTCCCACCCCTGCCCAGAGGATTTTTCCTTGGACTCAGAGAAGCTTCTGGGGTGTTTTTAATATTGAACAAGAGCTGTTGTCCTAATAGCCTTTGCCCTTCCTCTGTCACTGTGGGAATGCAACGTGCTTTCTAATTTTATTGTTTGGAAGAATGAAATCCTTGATGCTGACTCTGAAACATGTTGTGTTAATAAACACTCCTAAACAGTTTAAAAAGCACTCAGAAGTCTGTTTGAAATTACGAAGGACTTTCCAGATGAAATATTGTTTGCTTATTGGAACTCGAGATATTTTTGTCTCCTGGAATGAATGCACTTCATTTTTTCATGAGCACAGATCTTTCATTTCTTTAGAGAGACACGTGTCCCCTGGAGTGTGAAGGGAGAAGAGACTTCAGAACGGAAGTGGCTTGTCCTCACAGCATAACTCAGGACGCTTTAGGAACCCAGATGCCCAGAGCCCTCTGTGCTGAAGCCCTACTTAATCCTCCAGCTCACTTCAGACTCATAGATGATGTTGTTTAAAGTCAATTCCTACCAAAAGTATTGGCATTTTTCATTTTTTCTTTTTTATTGAATTTTGTGAATTTCATTCAATATATTTTGATCATATTTTGCCCTCCTTCCCTATCTGCACCCCTTGCTATGCCCCACCCAGTGTCATATTATATAATA
>NW_008336933.1:6030317-6039185 GCF_000622305.1 Nannospalax galili
TATATATATATATGGCTTATAGAGTCAAAATTGTGTCCCCAAATGTCCTTTAGTGTGGCCTCATCCACTGGAGCCCTTAAAAGAGACTGACTCTCTCCTCCCAGTAGCCATTAGTTTCCAATAGTCCCTCAAGTAGCCTTGGGGTTTCTTATCTACTTCCCCATGTCTATGCTGGATTTTTTTCTGGTTTGACCTTACATGGCACTTGTGCATGCTCTCACCATTGCTATGAGTTCAACTTCTCAGCTGTCTAGAAAACTAGATTTTTTTGAGTTATCCACCACCTCTGGCTCTTACAATCTTTCTGCCACCTCTTCCACAAAGATCCTGAGCTTTTACAGGCAGAAGTTTGATATGGGTGTCCAGTTAAGGATAATCACACTGCAGTCTCTCAGTCTCTACATGTTGGCCAGTTGTGGGTTTCTGTGCTAATCACTATCTTGCTGCATAAGGAAGCTTCTGTGGTGAGAGTTGAGAGATGCATTAATCTCCAGGTAGAACAATAAGTCATTAGAGTCACTTTAATACTATATTTAGCAGAATAATACTATTAGGCTCTCCCCTATGTCCTGTGGCCTGTCTAGCCACATGTTCCTAGGCCTGATATCACTATCAAGTATGAGCTTCATCTTATGCAGTGGTCCTTAAATCCAATGAGAAAGTGCTTGGTTACTCCTATAATATTCATGCCACTATTGCACCACAGGTCATAGCTTACCAGGCCAGTTGTTTTTGAAGGACTCAGGATTTACAGCTGGGTAAGGTTGGTGATTAATTATTTTCTTCCAGTAGCATGCATAGCACCTTCCATCACTAGGAAGGCTAACCAGTAGAGATGAGGCTCTGAAGTCAGGACCAACTTGATTTTTCCATTTTTTTTCTACAGCTCATATATGTGGTATCTTCAGAAATAGGGTCTTAATGTCAAGTTCTGGCAGGTAACCAAGAACAGGGGCAGTATTGTTTGAGGGTCTATGGGGCCCATAGTAACAGCTTCAAAAGAGAGAGCCCATCCCTGGCATTTCTTTGCTAACCAGTGGTGTCTAGTAAGGGCAGAGTCCCCCTATTATAAGATAACTCCTTCTAATCTTTTATAATGTCTATACATACACTTTAAGAAGCTTCTATAGTGGTAGGTTTCCATACAGCTTTTTCTAAAGGCCTTCAGTGTTACTTAGCCCTCCTCATACTCCCTCCTCTACCCTGCTCTCCCATCCCCCACCCTAATTAACCCTTCCTGTTCTGTTATTCTCCTTTCCCCTTTTATATCATTGCATTCTATCTCCCCTCCCATGAAGTCTCTACCTTTGTACATTTGTTTCCGTATCTCTCTGGATTTTCCAATTGAACTATGTGTATCTAAAAATTCAAGGCTAGAACTCAGCTATGAGAGAGACATGTGATGTTTGTCTTTCTAGTTCTGGGATACCTCACTCAAGACAATTGTTTCTAGTTCCATCAATTTTCCTGTGAATTTCAAAATTTCATTTTTGAGAGCTGATAATATTCCATTTTGTAAATGTACTATACTTTCATTATCCATTCATCTGTTAATATAAAATAGAAAAGGAAAGAACACTCCCAAATTCTTTCTATGAGATCAGTATTACTCTGATACCAAAACCAGAAACCAAAAAAATGCATATCTTTCTTATGAACATAGACGCAGAAATCCTCAATAAAATATTTGCTAACCAAATTCACAAACACATGAAGAAGATTATCCATCATGATCAAGTCAACCTTATCCTAGACATGCAAGGATATTTCAACATATGTAAATAAATACATGTAATCCACCACATAAACAGACTCAAGGACAGAAACTACATGATCACCTCATTAGATGTAGAAAAGGCCTTTAACAAAATCCAATATCCATTCATGATAAAAAATCATGAAGAATCTAGGGATACAGGGGAAGTATCTCAACATAATAAAGGTAATATACATCAAGCCCACAGCCAACATCATACTAAATGAAGAAAAACTCAAAGCATGTCCATCAAAATCAGGGCTAGACAAGGATGTCCACTCTCTACATTCTTGTTCAATAAGACTTGAAGTCTTAGCTATACAAGGGGATTAATGGGATACAAACTGTAAGGAAGAAATCAGAATATCCTTATTTGCAGACATATAAAAGACCATAATGACTCCACCAGAAAACGCCTAGAGCTAATAAACTCAGAAAAGTAGTAGGATATAAAATGAACACACAAAAACCAGTAGCTTCCAATATACCAAAAACAAACATACCAAGAAAAATCAGGGAACTGATTCCATTCACAATAGCCCCCCAAACCATAAAATATCTTTAAATAAATTTAACCAAGGAAGTGAAGGACTTCTACAGTAAAAACTTTAAAGCAGTGAAAACTAAAAATTCAGGGAAGATATGAGATGGAAAGACCCTTCCCATGCTCATGGATCAGTAGGATTAATATTGTAAAAATGGCCATCCTACCAAAAGCAATCTACAAATTCAATGCAATATCCATTAAAATGCCAACACAGTTCTTCACAGAAATTGAAAAATAATCTCATATTTCATATGGAAACACACATACACACACAAACCATGATATCCAAAATAATTCTGAACAATAAAAGAACCACTGGAGGCAATTCTGATCTCAAATTATGCTTCAAGCTGTAGTAATTAAAAACAGCATGGTACTGCATAAAAACAGATAAATTGATCATTGGAATAGAATTTATGACCCAGATTTAAATTCACCATTTGTAGCCACCTGATTTTTGACAAAGGGGCCAAAGATAATTGAGGAAAGATTGTATGTTCAACAAATGGTGCTGGTCTAACTGGATAGCTACATGTAAGAAAATGAAACTAGACCCCTTTGTCTTAGCTTGCACAAACCTCAGCTCCAAATGGATCAATGACCTTAACATAAGACTGGATATCCTGAAACAGATAGAGGAGAAAATAGGGAATAAACTGGAACTTACAGGTACAGGCAAGGACCTTCTAAACAAGACTCCTATAGCTCAGTCATTAAGTCCAATAATTGACAAATGGGACCTCATGAAACTAAAAAGCTTCTGTACAGCAAAGGACACCATCAATCAAGTGAAGAAGCAACCTATAGAATGGGAAAAAATCTTTACCAGCTATAAATCTTACAGAGGGTTTGTGTCTAGCATATACAAAGAACTCAAAAAACTAAATTTAAAAAAAAAAACAGTTTAAAAGTGGGCAAAGGAGCTGAACAAGGAGTTCTCAGAAGACAAAACACAAATGGATGAGAAATACTTTTTAAATGTTCAACATCTTTAGTCATCAGGGAAATGCAAATTAAAACCACTTTGAGATTTCATCTTCCCATACTCAGAATGGCTAAGATTAAAAAAAAAAAGGTACCAAGTACCAATGCTGTCAAGTACCAATGCTGTGGGGAAAGGAGAGCTCTTATCCACTGCTTATGGAAGTTCACACTGGTGAAGACCCTCCAGAAATCATTATGGAGATTCCTCAAAAATGTAGACATCAATCTACCATATGATTCAGCAGTACCACTCTCTCAGGCATATACCCAAAAGACTCTACATCCTACTGCAGAGATACTTGTTCATCCAAGTTCATTGCTGCACTTTTCACACTATACAGGAAAAGTAATTTTTTTAGTCAGGTAAATTTACAAAACTCTCTCATGATGGTTAATACTATCTTTCAGTGAACTTGAGGAGAGGTGAGGAATTTGAGGAAGACACAAAAGTACTGTCTGCTGAATGAACAAAAGGGTTCTCCCCCAGACCCAGCATGACAGGCATATACAGTGCCTTGCTGAGTTTCTGTATCCTTAAATCCAATATTTGTTTATAAAGTGAAGGTTAGAACCAGACCACAAAATTGTTTTGTTTGGTGGCTTTTAGTTTTCACCTCAAGTAATGTCAACTGAGGTCAGAAGCATACAGACTGGGGGATAGCTGGATTTTCTTCTATCTCTGAACACTCCTTGGTTTTTACCATATATATATATATGAATATTTTATTTATTACTTTATATGTATGCATATATTACCTGCATGTAGGTAAGTGCACCCATGTTGTACAGTGCCTGTAGAGGACAGAAGAGGCTGTCGGATCCTCTGGAACTGGAGTTACGGACAGTTGTTAGCTGCCATGTGGGTGCTAGGATTCGAACCCAGGTCTTCTGTAAGAACATTCAGTGGTCTTAACCGCTGAGCCATCTCCCCAGCCCCTTAACTAATTTTGAGTGTGTACTAAAGTCAGTCACAGACCTAGATGCAAGGATAAACAAGGCTAAGATGATCTTCTATCTTGCTGTGACTGGGGCTGAGGGGTTCCTAGAATACTGGACTTGGAGTTGTAAAATGGAAAGTTCCAGAAAATTGGAACAAGTTGGTCACTTTCTGCCATTCTAACACGGTTGGTAGTAAATGGAAAATGAATACCAGGCCTGGCATTACGGCTATGACACATGTGCAAAACAAAAGAAAAGAAGCAGGTGAAAAGGGCCGTGGTTTGAACAGTTTTCTCCAAAAGAAACACCAGGTTACTATGAGAAGATTTAATAGCAGTAAGTGATAACACAAGAGAGAAAGTGTCCTATGAAGAGTCACAGACATGGCACGTGCTTGATGCGACAGAAGGGCATTTTTTATTTATTTTTATTACTTCATGTGTGAGTATATTGCCTGCAGGCATGTGAGTGTACCTGTGTTGTGCAATGCCTACAGGAGAGGAACTGGAGTTACGGATGGTCGCTAGCTGCCATGTGGGTGCTGGGATTTGAACTTGGATCCTCTGCAAAAGCAGTTAGTGCTCTTAAACCACTGAGCCATCTCTCCAGCCTGAGGCTATGACTTTTGAAGCTCCCTGAAAATTCTGCTGGCTGGACATCTCCACTGTTCCACTGACCCTATTAAAAACAACTTTGGCATTGAACTCTGGAAGTCATTTCTGTCTCCAATAATCAATCGTTGATCCATGGAGACAGAAAAGATGCTAAATGAGAATGGAAGCTGTCTTTGATATATAAGCAGAAAGTGAAAGTAGGCTATTTTTTATTTCATATCCTCAGAATTAAAGAGTTTTTCAAGCTCCAGTTATATTTTAATGCATGATTTCAAATAGACATGTAATTAGGCAAGCAATATATATACACATCTAAAGTAGGATCACAGGAAATACCCTTTTTAAACTTTTAGACTGATGTGTATATATCTCAACCAAAGAAAAAGGCTACTTAGAAACTATTTTTTTAATTGATCCTTGGGACTTTCTATAGTAAATTATTTTTTGAAATGTATCCATAATAGAAATTCATTTCTCACTACTTTTCCTCATCCCAAACAACTGTAATCCTGAAGATGGTACAAAAGGAGAATGTGGTGAGGCAGAAAGATGAAAGCACCTTGGTTTGGAGTCCCAAAATGAGAGCGACATCACGGCAACATGGTGTCTTAAGCCCCAACCCACACAACAGGGCATCCCACAGAGTTTTCCAGCTGCACAGGAGGAGCAGAAGGCATCTTGGACAGCTCTTTCCTCCAATGGACAGGAGTCATTTGAACAACAGAAGAAGATCACCATCTTCTACTGTCACAGAGGGGCTAGAGCCTAAATCCCAGAAACTTACTAACAGTCATCCCCACCTGTAGAGATGGTCTTCTACCCTGCAGGCTTGAGACTCCCCAACTCCACTGAGAAATACCAGAGAGTCCTTGCAACGAGAGGTCATGAAGTACTGCCCCATCCCACTGGAAAGCCCCTCAGAAAGTGGGCAATTGGGAAGCTCATCTGAAAAAGCCTGTCAGCCCCTCAGCCAGCCCCAGAAGACATGAGAGACAGACTTCCTGCACCATATGAACAAGCAGACACAGACAGACACAGAGCAAACAGTTTCTCTATACCTGTATTATAACCACCAAGAAATCCAAGAAAACATGGGAGAAATTGTGGAGCTGTTATTTATCATGTAGCTCTAGCCCTCAGTTTGCAACAAAAGTCTTAGGTAGATGAAACCCAAGTATGGAGACTTTCCTCCTGAACTCCAGATTCTAGAGGTGCAAACCTTCTAAGTGGTATAATAACAAGGGAAATCTTGGGAAATAAGGGGTGAAATAATCCCTAAATGAAAAACTCAACAAATTGAAATTCAGTCTTCAGGCTTATCAAGAATTTGAACTTGGCAGTGGACCCTGCAGTTCAAGATGCCTGTGACAATGGCAGTAGCCCAGCCTCAAGCCAGATGCTGTGGTTCAAGGCTAAAATGTCTCCTGTGGACTCATGGGCTTGATCACTTGGCCCCTAGTTGGTGACGCTGTTTTGGTTAAGGGCATGTGGTCTCACTAGCAAAGGTGGACTGTCAGGGTGGGCTGGAAGGTCACATCTGCTTCTGGTGGTAAGCATGAGCTCTCTGCTTCTTAGTCTAGTCACCCTGTGAAAAGCATCTGAGGTTAGCTCTGGGTGCCAGGACTGAAACAACTCCTACCACCATGTCTTCCCTGCCCTGATGGACTGCATCCTCTGAAACGGCAGGCAAAATGAATCCCCATCTCTTAAGGTGATTCTGACAGGTATCCTGTCACAGCGATGAGGAGTGCCAAACACCCTGATTGTCTCTAGCTTTGTGTGCCTGCCGTGGGCCTTGTGTTATCACAAGTTTCCCAAAGGTTACTGAAGCAGCCAGTCTGACTTGATTTATGAGAACCAAACTTGGAAACCAGTCACTTTGGGGTGTTTTAAATAGGACCACTCCTATGAACAAAATGACTCAGTAACTTTCACTGAGGACATAACCATAATGGTCAAAACACTTCCAAAAACTCAAAGAAAGGCTTTTTTGTGTGTGATGACTCCATAAAGAAATGATAAATGGGGGGCTGGAGAGATGGTTCAGCAGTTAAGACCACAGATTGCTCTTGCAGAGGGGCTGGGTTTGGTTCCTAGGACACACATGGCAGCTAACAACTGTCTGAACTCCGTTTTCCAAGGATCTGACACCTTCTGGCCTCTATGGGCCTGTATACATGTGGTGGACTTACATACATGCAGGCAAAACACTCATACACATAAAATAAAAATAAATAAGTTTAAAAAAATTTTAAAGGAAATGATAAATGTTTAAGATGATAGATATTTTAATCTGATTTAAAGATCACACGTGTCAAAATTTATTCCAGCACTATATCCCATTACTCCAGTAATCCATGTATAATTTTATGGATTTGTGTATCATTTAAAAATAAATTGAAGAGAGGCATTGTGGCACGTGCTTTAATCCCAGCACTCAGGAGACAGAGGCCGGTGGATCTCTATGACATCAAGGACAGCCTACTCTACACAGCAAGTTCCAGGCCAGCTGGGACTACAGGGAGACCCTGTCTCCAAAAATAATGAGAATTTTTTAAATTAAAAATAAAAATAAGTTTTTTAGAAGAAAGTCTGAATGAATACAAACCAATCAAGAAATCATCAATATGTGTCATTAAATCATTAAATACATCAACCCAAAAGAAAAATACAGCAATCTCAGAAATCATGAAGGATGCTTTTTCTCTTGTTTTCCTAAGAATTACCTCATACATTCTCCACGCTCAAGGAGATATGGCAAAATGACAGAAGGCAGTCACCTGCTCTGTAGGCCCCTCTTTTAATCAGTTCTCCAAAAACAGGTGCTGATACAAGAGTCTGATAATGTGGTTATATAATGCTATAAAAGGTGGTTTGAAAATTATATCCCACATCATCTAAAAGAAATTATTTGCTATAGTTTTCCAAGGATATCCTACTCCTAATTCACATTTTTTTAAACTTAGAGGTTCATCAACTAATGGATGAAAAATATTAACACACTATTAATCTGACAAGAGTAGTTGTTCATGAATATTATCTGGAGGATAACGGAGTTCTCAGACTGGGCCTCAGTCTTGCCCTAAACAATCCATTAGCTTTTTGGAAGACCTTTGCCCTGGATCCGCTTGTACAGCTCCCAAAACCCCAAACAGTGGTTGTCAGCAAATACAATCGATTTGCATTTCCATTTGTTGGGTTTAGTAGCAGAGATGCTATCAAACCATTTAACACACTCAACATACAGCCTGTCCAACCTTTCCCAGTTCCTATTCCTCACTTTACAAATGACTCTGTTTTTTAGTGAAAAATAAAGGGTTCCCACTGACAACCAGTTTCCATGAAGGTGCATTTTTAGAGAACCAGGGTGCTCCTAAGCAGCGTGTTCTCCAATCTGATCAGGCTTGTTTTGTCTGGCAAATGAATTATGTAAACCTTATCCACCAGAAACTGTTTCAAGTCAATTAATTGTTGTAATTACTTAAGATTTCTTTTTAATGAATATGGCTCTCCAGGGATTCGGTGATATCCTGTCATCTGTAGGGCCTGATAAATGAAATGTGATTTGTGGCTCGCTGCAGACCGAACCCTTGTACTTGGGTGATGTCTGCTTCCTGCGTGCTCGTTAAATGGAAGACATGCCCTTGATGGAGGCAGGGACATTCATTACGAACAGTTCCCCGTTAGCTTGAAAGTGAGACGACAAATGGGCTGCAATACCCTTTCTGCGCTGCTCTCCTCTCCTCTGTCCCTTTAGAAAGGAATTAACCAAGCTCCTGACCTCGCCGAGGCCGCACAATGCTATCAGTCTCCTTGTTCTGTCTCATCGCTCATTTCCATTGGACTCAATAAATTGAGGTCTCAGGCAGCTATTTGGGGGCAGTATTGGAAGCTAATATAGAAAATGGAGGGCTAGTTTTCCTTTCTTTCTCCCTCCCTGACTCTCTCTCTCTCTCTCTCTCTCTCTCTCTCTCTCTCTCTCTCCACACATACACACACACACACACACACACACACGCGCACACACA
>NW_008336933.1:6039199-6045915 GCF_000622305.1 Nannospalax galili
CTTGTTCTTAAGGAGTCATCTCTCTAAGAGTTCCTAAAATAAAACCTCTTTTTTCTCTTTCATGGATGTCCCATTTCCAAGTGATAAGTAAACTAAATTATAGCTATAGATAAAGAAATTTAAATAACACAAATTCTGGAAAAAAAAATCCAAATTGTCTGAAATACAAGTATATCTCTGGTAGCAGACCATATTCTGTAATAAAGCATATTTTTTAAACAAATCTCCTGTTTTCTGTGGTCTTTTTTTGCCCAGAAAATCATTAAAAAAATTTGACCACAATAAATTAATGTTTTTCTGGGACAATTTCACTTGGAAGATGGTATAATCCTGAAGAGATTTCTAGCCAAAACTTTTAGAGAACTTAAACCATTAATGAATGCACAAAAGTATAAAATAATATTGCTATATGCATTGTCCATGCAAATATGTTATTAACTAGTAAAATGACTTTTACTGAAATCATTGCAAGTAAAATACATGCCTCTGAAATCTATCATCTTGCTGAAGTTTTCACTGGATCCTGAGAAACTGGTTGCAGTGCAGACCTATAATAAACCATATCAACTAGAAGTATGCAAAATAATCAGTTGTTATTCAAGCAGTGTTTGTTGTCTGAACAAGAACTCCTTTGTTATGAACTTTTGACATTTTCCTACAAATTCAGTAGCTCTAGTCATATCACAGACAAACACACTTTAAGACTGTAAGGCTTTTTACATAGAGTATCTTCATCACCCTAACTTCCTGTTAAAGAAAATTTAGGGATATCAAAAGTTTTGAAATTCACAACTATATTAAAGCATTCATTCAGTATCTATCAGGTAGCTGATAAAGAGATAGGCTCTTGAGTGGACACTTGGGTCACATGGTCAACCTTCATTCACACAGATATCCCATTTGATGAATGTTTACCACACACTGAGCACTTGGGTACTTTGCAAACAAAACATAGTCCTGGCCTCAGAAACTCACTAAGGATTTTAAGCTTTACTTTCTTTGAATAGATTGAACAGCCAGACACACTAGCTTTATTTCACTCGCTCTATAACAAAGGGTTCTGGATCTGATATCTTCTAATCCACAAGCAATAGCTATTTATTATTTATTATTATTTATTAACTGTACTGTCACTTCTTACCTATCTGAGGTTAAGAGGCCCTGGCTGGACGTGGTAAAGAGCTGCCTGGTTCTGGTTCCAACACCCACACTACGTAGCTATGTGAGTTTTAATAGATGATAAAAATGTTTTATCTTTCTTCTCTTCATCTACAATATGCATATAAGATAGTGATGATGACGGTGATGACAGTAGTGATGATGGGATCTTCCTCTTAGGATTTGTATACAAAATTAAGTAACTGAATATAAGTTACCGAGTATGTTAAGCATCTTGTCCTTAGAACAGAGAAAGTGGTCAGTAAGTTCTTGAGCACTGTTAAGTCACCATCACCTGCCTGCCTCTGCCTCCCCAGTGCTGGGATTAAAGGCATGAGCCACCACACCTGGCTTTGATAACCACTTTTTAAACAAGCTGCTATGTGGAATTCTACAGCATCACAAGGGAGGATCAGGTCCCTTTCCAACGACCTTCCTCCTCCTTTTGCTCTCCCTCTTTCTCTGCCTCCATCATCACCTAACTACATGTATGTTTTGAAGTCTGAGGTGATGAGCACACACCAGAAGCATAGGATTCAGTGTTGGTTTAGTTAGAGCAAGTCTTTTTACTACAAGAGCTCACAGAAGGATAAAGAAGTAGTAAGCAACAAATCCTAACCTTTAATAAATCCCTATTAGGTGTGTATTGTTGGCTTGGTTTTATGATAAAATGGGTACTTGTGTTGCTTAAATAACTTGCCTAAAGTCACATATAAAGTGGTTGCTAAGACCTTGTTTCCTCAAATACCATCATTTAAAAACTGCTCAAAAGGATAATGGGATTCCCCTGTTCCAATTCTAATCCCTTTCTCCTGAAAACCCTTGTGACTAATGACACCTACCTTAATACCTGATATATTACATTGTCTCTCATTTAATTTTTTTCCAAGTATTTCTTTTCTGGGAAATCTCTCTTTTTTTCAAACACATTTAAAACTATCTTATCAAATCCACAGAGTAATCTTGTTGCAATTTTCACTGAAATTGCATTAAGTATAATGTATAATGTAAGGAATTAGACATACATAATTTAAATACTCAGTTTCTCCATCCAGCAAGTTTGTCTTTTCTCTGATTTATCAATTTTTACTTTATTTGTTAGCTAAAAGATCCACTTTCCATAAAATCTTCTAACCAGCAATTGCTTAGTATTAACTCAACAATTTGATTTTTTTTTTTAGATTGTAGTTTAACAAATAAGACAAATCTATAGTTATCCTATCCAAACATGCTCATCTCCGTTTCTTCAGAACATGACAGCTCAGACTTCCCAGCCTACCTGGCCACTGTTCATGTCAGGTGACCAGGCCTGGCTGTTGGGCTGGTGTAAGACATGAAAACAGGGGCTGGAGAGATGGCTCAGCGGTTAAGAGAACTGACTGCTCTTGTAGAGGACCCGGGTTCAATTCCCAGCACCCACATGGCAGCTACAAACCATCCTTAACCCCAGTTCCAGGGGAATCCGAAACCCTCTTCTGACCTCCATGGCATTGCATGACACAGGTACACTTACTTACATGCAGGCAATACACTCATACACATAAAATAAAAAAATAATAAAATATTTTAAAAGACATGAAAACAAATTTCTTTCTTATTCAATCTATCATATTCAAAGTCTCACTGTTAAAAGAGCCATTAATCAACCAATCAACTTTTTAGTTGTGACAATAGCAAGCATCCTTCTTTTGTTCTTTTTTAAAATTTTATTTATTTTTATTTCATGTGAATGCATGTATTGCCTGCATGTAGGTAAGTGCACCCGTGTCGTGCAATGCCTGTAGAGGACAGAAGAGGCTGTCAGATCCCCTGGGACTGGAGTATAGACAGTTGTTAGCTGCCATGTGGGTGCTGGGATTCGAACCCGGGTCTTCTGCAAGAACAACCAGTGTTCTTAACTGCTGAGCAATCTCCATCCTTTTGTTCTTTATCATAAAGACAACTCCTTTGTTCAGCTGCCTAGCAAACTTTAGGTTATATAGAATTTTTAATTTTTATATTTATTTTATTTTATTATGTGTGTGAGTGTTTTGCCTGCATGTATGTAAATGTACCCGTGTTGTACGATGCCCATGGAGGACAGAAGAGGGCATTGGATCCCCTGGAACTGGAGTTTCAGATGGTTGTTAGCCATCATATAGGTGATAGGAGCCAAACTTGGGTCCTCTGCAAGAACAGCCAGTGCTCTTAACCCCTGTGCCATCCATCCAGCCCTGGTTATAGACATTTTTCAGCAGCTGAAGCATATTTTAAAATTGTGACTTTTCACTTTTGTGCCTATCTTTTTCAAATTTTAACATCAGTTATTATATTTTATGAAAAGTGAATCCAGTTTTAGAAATGATCTGTGGGGCACAGGAGTGAACTCTGATTTGAAATTTTTTTAATCTTTTCTTTTTTAATTTTATTATTTTTCTCAGTAATTCTAGTCTTCAATGAAAACAAAATGAACAGCAACAGAGCATATTATACATGCAATTAACAGAAAGTTAGGAAATCTGGTGAATGAGTTACTAAGTGAGAATCGAACTTAGTGGCCCAGTTCTTCATTCCAAATCAAGGTTTCTATTTGTGAGGAAGCAAACAGCTCAAAGCTGAGGATTTCAAATACGGAGCATTTTCATTTTGTTTTTATACTTCTTGAAATGTTGAAGAACAGGTATTTCCTTCTGATTGTGATTTCCTCACACTCTAATCCTGTGCCTTGACTTCATAGTTCCCATCATAACTTCTCTGTATCCATTCCTAGCATCAAGTGAGAACAGACACCCCATTTCAGTTTTGGAAGACATAAAATCTTGAATTTTAAACTTGCTTCAAAATTTAAGGCATAACAATTGGGATGCTATTATAGTGGAGTGTTCCACTTAGGGGAACATTTTGTGCATGTAACCTGGGATTTGGGGACTTCCTTTATTTCTTTGTGGAGTGTCTGACAAATAATTCTTCAAAACTGTTTTAATTTCTTCTATGATTATATTTCAGTAACTGTTTATTGAACTGGTTATGGTAATTCATATTTTCCTTGTTTTTTTTTTTGCCTGAGTTCACATTGTCAGCGCAGACTTATATACAACATTGGATTTATTCTATGTAAAGTATTTAATTTTCCCAATATTTGATGAAAGAATCATTTTCTTAATGATTTGTTTGTTTGAGAGTTTCACACAGCTCAGGCTGGCCTAGAACTCAGATAGCTGACGATAGCCCTGAATTCCTAATCTTCCTGCTTCAACCTCCCAGATGTTAAGATTACAGATGTGTACCACCACACCTGGCTCCACATAGCTCTTTTAGTGAAGCATCTTGATTCTTGTTTTACATGTTTTTGAATAATGAAAATTTTAATTGGTTTTTTTGGTTTGGCTTTGTTGTTGTTGTTGTTGTTGTGTTGTTGTATGTTTTTTTTTGTCTTTTTGAGACAGGGTCTCCCTGTAGCCCCAGCTGTCCTGGAACTCACTATGTAGACCAGGCTGGCCTTGAACTCACAGATATCCACCTGCTCCTGCCTCCTAAGTGCTGGGACTAAACACATGCACCACCATGCCCAATGAGTGAATAATGAAATTTTTAATGCTACAGATTTGCTTCCAATTGTATGTCATATATTATACGTCTCAATAGAGGTCATCTTTATTTTAAGATAATGTGTGTTACAGCTTGGGTTTCCTGAAAGCAAACCTCGAACAAGGATCTGGGTGTGGAAGCTATCTGGGCTGTGAATAAGTGAGACAATTCCAGGCAGGAGAAAAGCCAAGAAAGGGTAAATTAATCATGGTTTGGAGCTATAAATGGCTGACTCTCTGAGAAAATGTTTATAACATGTCTTGGAGCTTCCCACTGAGGAAAGTGGAAACAGTAACATAGAGCCGCAAACACTCCTGACACTGTTAATCCTCGGGCTTCTGGGTGGCTTCTGGGCGGTCCTGCCTGTGAGCTAAGTACACTGGGGTAATCTTTAAAGCAGAGAAATCAAAACCCCTGGTAGTGAGAGATCCTGTGTCCATCTGTGGATGCTGTTTATCTCAGCACCAAGTGATCGTGGACTGGTGCGGAGCCTCAAGTGATGGGCACCACTGTGCCTGGTGCAGGGTGTGATCACATAGACACTGCAGTGCCTGGTGAAGGGTGTGATCACGTGGGCACTGCAGTGCCTGGTGAAGGCTGTGATCACTTGGACACTGCAGTGCCTGGTGCAGGGTGTGATCATGTGGACACTGCAGTGCCTGGTGAAGGGTGTGATCACATGGACACTGCAGTGCCTGGTGAAGGGTGTGATCACATGGACACTGCAGTGCCTGGTGAAGGGTGTGATCACATGGACACTGCAGTGCCTGGCACAGGGTGTGATCACTTGGACACTGCAGTGCCTGGCGAAGGGTGTGATCACGTGGACACTTCAGTGCCTGGTGCAGGGTGCAATCATGTGGACACTTCAGTGCCTGGTGCAGGGTGCGATCATGTGGACACTGCAGTGCCTGGTGAAGGGTGTGATCACATGGACACTGCAGTGCCTGGCACAGGGTGTGATCACGTGGACACTTCAGTGCCTGGTGAAGGGTGTGATCATGTGGACACTGCAGTGCCTGGTTCAGAGTGTGATCATGTGGACACTGCAATGACTGGTTCAGGATGTGATCACATGGACACCACAATGCCTGGTGCAGGGTGTGATCACAGTTCTGCTTCCCTTTAACAAAGTTTCCCAAGCACTTTGTTGGGACTTCGTTTTTAAAATGTCTCTGCCATTAGTTTTCATACAACACTCATCACATGTTACAATATTCACTCTCAGCTACAGTGTGTAAGTGTTCTTTATCTTCAGGAGATTTTTCATTTCAGAACATACACATTTTTAGGATGGTAGGTTTACAAGTTTCTTCTGTCAGTTCCATTTGTGTGTATTCCAGTGTATTTATTGTTCAATGGAATTAGCATTTTTATACTCCTTTTTCATTTCTAAATGTTGATGCGATTTCAGATGCATAGAAAAATTGAAAGGATTGATAGAAATCTCTTGTTTAAACTTTATCCAGATTCAAGGGCTTGCTTTGAGTCTCTTCTGCTCTGTTCCCTTTTATCTGTCTCTCTTCTAGATAGCATATTCTCTTTTTAAAAATTATTATTGAGCCAGCATGGTAGCACATGCCTTTAGTCCCAACACTCGGAAGGCAGAGGCAGGCAGATCTCTGTGTGTTCAAGGCCAGCCTGATCTACATAGTGAGTTACAGGTCAGCTGGGGCTACAGGGAGACCCTGTCTCAAAAAGACCAAGAAAAAAAAATTATTGAATCTTTGCAGTTTTCATAGAATTGGGGGGTTGTTGTTGTTGCTGTTGATTGTTTTAGACAAGGTCTCCCGCAGGAAGTCACAATGTGAACCAGGATGGCCTTGATCTCATAGAGATCCACCTGCTTCTGCTTCCCAAAGGCTGGGATTAAAGGCACATACCACCTGCCCAGCATCCAATGTTTTTATGGTATTCAGATCCCCTCCCCTAGCCACACCTCTTCTTACTTCCCCCTGCCCAATTTACTGTTTCTCTCTCTCTCTCTCTCT
>NW_008336933.1:6046004-6057017 GCF_000622305.1 Nannospalax galili
ATATATAAAATCTCCCCACTGGAGCCTGGTTAATTTACCTCCAGTCACATCACATCCTTCAAAGAGACTGACTATCCCCCTCCTAGAAGTCATCTGAGGCCAATAGTTACTCAGGTAAGTTTAGTGTTTCTTACACACTTTTCCTGTCTATGGTGAGATTTTGTCTGGCTAGAGTTTCAGTGGGACTTGTGCATGCTGTCATCATTACTATGAGTTCATTTGAGTAACTGACCAGCTGTCTATAAAACTCTGTTTCCTTGTGGTCATCCATCACCTCAGGCTCTTACAATCTTTCCACTACCCCTTCTTCTACAATGATCCCTGAGCTTTGGGAGGCAAAAGTTGGATATGGATGTCCTATTCAGGGATAAGCACTCTGCAGCCCTTTGTTCTCTGCACATTTTCCACTTGTGGGTTTCTGTGTTAGCTCCAATGCCAGAAATGGACTTCCTCTCTTCTAACTGCTGACCAGGAGTCCCTCAAACAACACCATCCATTGCCACTGCTCTTGGTTACCCACATGAACTTCACAGTAAGACCCTGTTGCTGAAGACACTACATACATGAGCTGTAGGACAAACAAGGGAAACTCAAGCTGGTACTGGTTTCAAAGTCTTATCTCTACTGACTAGATTTCATAGTGCTGGAAGGGGCTATGCATGCTACCAGAAGGAAAAAAAATCATCAGCCTTACCCAGCTGTGAATCTTGCAAGCTTCAACAACAACTGGCCTGGTAAGATATATCCACCTTTACAATAGTGGCAGGAATATTATGGAATAAACCAACCACTTCCTAATTGAATTTAAGGTCCGCTTCATAGGATGGAGTCCATGCTTGACATTGATATCAGGCCTAGGAACCTGAAACTAGACAGGTCACAAGATACAGGGGATTGCCTAATACTAGTTGTCTGCTAAATAGTTTTAGTATTAAACTAACTCCTAATGACTTATTGTTATACCTATAGATAAATGCATCTCTCAACTCTTTCCAAAGAAACTTCCTTATACAGCATATTGTTTTGATAAACAGAGCTTTATGGTAAACCTTAAAGTCTCTTTTTTTGTTGTTGTTCTTTTAGAGGTTATTTATTTCTTTATTTCCTTTAATTTTCATATACATTTTTCTTTTAGGTTCTGCTTTTGGTTTGTCTGTCTGTCTGTCTGTCTGTTTTTGAGAACTTGGGTCTCTCGTAGCCCAGGCTAGCCTTAGGCTCATTATGTAGCTGAGGCTGACCTTGAATTCCTGAGCTTCCTGCTCTATGTCCCAAGCGCTGCAATTACAGGTGTACACCGCCATATCCAGTAATTTTCATATTATTTTTAATATAAGGATTCAAAGTTATGAATTCCCCACAACATCTGTATCTTCGAATGTATATGTGAATTCTTATTTGACCTTTGGGAAATTTAGGAGTGTGTTAACATATTCCCATCTCTTTAGTAATTCTACAAATACTATTTTTTAAAGTAAACTCATTGTCATCAGAGAACACAAATTTTTAATTTTATTAAAATTTATACTGCATGGCTTATGCTAACCTTCATATTCACTGTTGATCATACCACGTTGACTGGGAATGGTATATATTCTGGGTTTGTGATCTTCCTTTAGTTCAAGACGGCCAATGGGTGTTCTCTATGACTTACTAACTTTTGTCTGATTATATAAATTGCATGCTGAGAGAGGCAGGCAACAGTCTCGGGCTTTTATGGAAATGACTGGTTCCTTCTGACAAGTTTTTATCATTGTAAAATAAGTTTATACTGGTAGAGCTGTTTTTCTCAAGGTCTATTTTATCTGATATTAATTCTACTCTGTTCTTCCTCTGGTTACCATTTTCATGGCATATCTTTCTATCCATTTCCTATTGTTCTATCTATGCCTTTCTTTATAGATAAAGAGTTAAGTCTTACTTACTTATGCAATCTGATCATCTTGCGTTTTTATTATTTTTTAAATATTTTATTTATTATATTTATGTGTATGAGTGTATTGCCTGCATGTATGTGAGTGCACCCGTGTCATGGAATGCCACGGAGGTCAGAAGAGGACTTCAGATTCCCCTGGAACTGGAGTTAAGGATCATTCGTAGCCACCATGTGGGTGCTGGGAATCGAACCCAGGTCCTCTGCAAGATCAGTCAGTGCTTTTAACCACCGAGCCATCTCCCCAGCCCCCATCTTGCTTTTTTTTAATATTTTGTTAGTTTTATTCTATGTATATGCATGTATTGCCTGCATGTTTGAAAGTGCACCCATGTGCACCCATGTGCAATGCCCACAAACATCAGAGGAAGGCACTGGATCCCCTAGAACTGGAATTACAGATGGCTGTTAGCCATCACTTCTGTACTGGTAACTGAACCTGAATCCTCTGCAAAAGCAGTCGTGCTCTTAGCTGCTGAGGCGCCTCTCCAGCCCTGCTCTGTGTCTTTAACTGGTGTGTTTAGCCTGCCAATATTGAGTATACCGCCAATACAATTAGAATTAGACCAATTTGTTTTCTGTCTTTCCTCTTTTGATTTTCAGTTCCCATTCTTCTTTTCTGACCTTATTTTAGACTCTTTGAACACCTTTTAAACTTTCATTCTAATTTACCAGCCTTTTAGAGTCTCTGCTCTGTGTATTTTAAGAGTGTTCTATAAGGATTACAATACACACCTTAATGTTTTATTATTTTAAAACCCACACTATGCTATCTCCTATTTTCTGGCTATAGTTGACATAGGCATTACATTCACATACAATGTGCACCACCCACAGGGAAATGATGTAATTACTACTTTAAACAAGCAGACCTATGCAGTTTAAAAGAAAATAAGAAAACAATTATTTTATATTTACCTGTGCATTTACCATCACTAATGCTTTTCATTCCTCCCCAAAAATATGAGTTTCCATCTGGTATTGCTTACTTCCAGTCAGAAGGAACCGCATTAGTGCTCCAGTGAAGTTCTGCTGTTGACAAACTCTCCTGGATGTTATTTGAAAATGCTTTTCCTTTACCCCTATTTGTATGGAATATATTCTATGACTATAGAGAGATTGACAGTTATCCCTTCTTTCAAAACTTTAAAAAAGATATTCCATTCCGTTCTGATCAGTGATTGTTCCAAATGTTGTCCCTTGTATCCAAAATGTCTTTCCCTGGCTGGTTTACACATTTTCTCTATAGTGTGTCTACTTCAAGTATCTTCTGTGTCCATCCTTCTCTTTTATGAGACTCAAATTACTACTCTATTCCATGCTTCAATGTTTCCTACAGTTTCACATGGTTTTATGACAGTTTCCCTTGAAATTGTATGTTGGTCCTGTAATCTTGGATCACTAGCTTGGGTCTCTATCATATAGTATGGTGTCAAATACATGCAGTACTTTTTAAATTTTTAGTGTCTTTTCCATTAATGCAATTTCTTTGGGGGTTTTGAATTCTCTGCTGATATTTCCTATATTCTTGTCCACTTTAAGCATATTTCCTCTACACTCTTGAGCAATAATTATAGTAGCTATATTGAAATCCTTATTTGCTAAAATCAACATCTGGATCATTTTGAGACCACTTTCTATTGATTTCTTTCTTACATGAATATGAGTCACGTTTTCAGATTTCTCTTTAGACTGTATGCTGATCACTAGAAATGCTATTGTATCAATTCTATGGATTCTGTTCATGTCCCTAAAATGAACTCTTTAAGCAGATAGTTAACTGCTAAAATGTCTCTTATCTTCACTTGGACTGCTTGAAGTCTGCCCCCCCAACTGTAGTGTTCAGGTGGTAAGCAAGATTTGGATTCACACAGAGTTGTTACATAGATTTTGAGTCCCCTCTCTTCTTTATTTCTGACCTTTCTGGGGTTTTCCTTGTCAATTCAGGAAGAATGGTTCCTGAATCCAGCTGATGAATTTCCATCTAAGTTTTTGCACATCCTCATGTATAATAACTGGGATTGTTTCCCAAAGAAAATCTTAGAACTGTAACACTTGGTTCCACCTCTTGATCTAGTTTTTAATGTTTGTCTAGAATCTGTCTGTTTTTATTTGCTCAACAATAACTTCAAGTAGCAAATGCACATATATCTACACATGTCTGCATTATATATGTAAATATACATATCTGTATATGTATATTTACCAATTAATCACTTTTGACCACTCTGCAATTTTTGTAAATTAAGGCGATCATGCAACTCAACAGTCACAACAGAAGTGAGCATTTCACAAACTTAAAGGACTTAAGTAATTTCAAAATATATAATCCAGGGACTAGAGAGATGACTCATTGGTTAAGAGCACTGGATGGCTCTTGCAGAAGATCCAGGTTCAAATCCCAGGACCCACATGACAGCTAACAACTGTCAGTAACCCTACTTCTGGGAAATGCCCTCTTCTGGCCTCCTCAGGCATTATATGACACAGGTGCTATTACATACAGGTAGGCATAACACTCCTACACATAAAATAAGAATAATAAAAAAATTAAAATATATATTCCAAAGAAAGCTTCATCATATTACATGAATATTATCCAAGATAACCAAACAACAGGCCCCAGTATAGCAAAACCTGCCTTTAAATAATATAGCCATTATTTAAAATGAAATGAGATTTTTGTGACTATCAAAATCTTTCTAATTTGAGTCATATATTGAGTCATGGGTAAAATAATTTCAATACATTTTTCCTTGAAACAAAATGTCTTCTTCCTGTGGGCCTGTTATAAACTGCCAGGGGTTACTGGAACACTGAAGAGAACACATGGGAAACCAGCATGTGATACAATGGATGCCCCTTTCCGATCTTCCTCGTCACGTTCCCTGTGTTCCTCTTTACACTTCTTTAGGCTCTTTCTGCTTCGTAGCAAGTACACAAGTGGTCCATCTTCGGTTCTTTAAATTTTTCCCAGATACTAACTTTGAAGAACTTTCTTACTAATATTTATTCCCACTCCCCAGCATCTCTATTAAAGCACACACTAAATGCCATTAACTTTTGTAATTTTTCATTCTTCAGAATCATACCTGCATTATTCTTCATTCCCAAAGCAAGACTAAGAGATGCTAGGAAAGTAGCACGTTCCCGGTAATCACTGGGGTGGATGAAGGACACCTGCCCAACATCATGCCTCTCTATGCATTCCTTGAGCCAGCACTTCAGCCTGAAACTCTTTACTCAGGCCAATGTATCTTACCTAAGCATCGTCATGGTCTTCATTCTAAACATCAAATTCCCAATTATATCCTCCTAACTTTCCCCGTCATAAGTATTTAACCCCAGATATAACTGATAATGGACTAAAAGCAAAGGCAACCTTTAGCAGCTCCTCTCCCTCAGTTCTTTGTCTGCAGCATTAACCAAGGAAGCTCACCATGGAGAAAGTCTAACCAGTTCTCTGGGTAAGTGGGAGCATGACCTGACAATGGAAGCTCTTCTCAAGAACTCAGAACTGAGTTTTCTTAGACCTGTCCCAACTTGGAGCCACTTGCACTGAGTTCTGAACCTCCCATCTAGTGAGCCCTTTGAGCACATACTGCAAGTAGTGATCACTCCCAGACAACACCTACCCTTTGGTGACCTCTGCAGTGAGTGAAGGCTTCTTTCTTCTTATTTGACTATCCACTCTGGTAGATGACTTTCTACAGCTTCATTAATCTGGGTTTTGCTTCTCAATTACACTCTGGGTCCCCTGCTTTGATCACACATTTATTTTATGCAATTCATTTTCTCCAGATACTGTCTTATCTCTTAATGAATACTGAGTACTCTTAGAGTACCATCTTCCATGACATCATCTTGGATAGTTCATAATGAATTACTGATTATAGGCAGATGGTAGCTAGATATACACATACAAAGGAATAGAAACACCAAGACAGACATATAGATAGATGATAGATTGATGGGCAATTGGTAGATAAATAGAGATACATGGATTGGTAAATACAGAGCTATAGAGACCATTACAGAGATAGTAGGTAGATAGATGATAGATAGATAGATAGATAGATAGATAGATAGATAATGATAGAATATAAATAGATGAATGATAGATTTATTGATTGATATTATACAGAGATTGATTATACAGAGATAGACATACAAATCAATATATATAGATAGAGAATCAATATATATAGATATAGAAAAAGAAAAAGATCTAGAGAGATGGCTCAGTGCTTAAGAACAGTGACTGGCTGGTTGTGGTGGTGTATGCCTTGAGGCAAAGGCAGGCAGATCTCTTTGAGTCCAAGGCCAGCCTGGTCTACATGAGTTCTAGGCCAGCTGGGGCTACAGGGAGACCCTGTCTCAAAAAGACCAAAAAATAAAAATTAAAAAAAAAAACACAAAAAAATGGCTGCTCTTGCAGAGGACCCATGTTCAGTTCCCAGCACCCTCATGGTGGCTAGCAACTATCCGTAACTCCAGTTCCAAAGTATTCAACACTCTTGAGATTCTGACCTCCATGGGCATTACATGACATGGGTGCAAGTACATGCATGCAGGCAATACACTCAATACATATAAAATAAAAATTAAAGAACATATTAAAAAGAAAAGGATGATAGACAACAGATGACCGAAGATAGATAGAAATTACATTTATATATACATATTTAGAAACAGATACATTTTCCCTGCTCACCTTCCCACACATACGCCATTTCTACAGCACACCAAGTAGGATGCTGAGTTGATGCACAGCATTGTAAGAGGTGCATTGGGTTCATAGAGAAGGGGTTCTTACATCTGCAGATTGCCCTTTTCACTGTCTCTACAACATTCATTAAATTCAAATTTCTCTGATCAGCCTCTGAGCCAAGGCTGGCTGGTAGTTCAGCTGTGTTGTCAGACCACATTCCCTGTAACTGTTCCAAACGCTCGATGCATATTCCTCACTTTGCCTGCCATCCAGAGGTTCCAACCCACGGCTCCTTATACTACATATGTTTTCCTCTGACTGTGTCTCAACAACTTTCTCTGCAGTTCCTTTCTGGGTAGTGAAGCCAACCTCCAAGTTCAGCCTTACCTCAGCGGACTATTTAAGCCTTTGCAATTGTGTATTCGGTCTCCACTGATGCCCACTTAGTATTCCTCGGGTGCTATTCTCCATATATACCGAAATATTACAAACCAGCCAGTCCATCTAGGCAATTTCAACATAAATCTCACAAACAACCCTTTTCAGGCAGTTATTTCTAGATAGGAATTCTCACTCTCTGTTAATCTGCACTTGAGATTGTGTGACCACGTCTGTTAAACTTTGTAGGTGGTTTTGCTTTATGATGATGACTGTTGTAAAATGAGGGTTAAAATCCACCTTTAAGTATGCCAATGGTGCTCTAAGGAGTCAACTGAACCCTTCAACCAAGCTATTCCTAGAGGAAAGCAGGAGCGAAAATAAAAACCAATTTCCCAAGCATTCAGAAGTCTGTGAAAACACGCCTGCACTAATCATCAAGAGTGTAAACATTTTTATTTCTCAGTTAATAAGCACCACCTGTGTTTATAAAAGTCTCTGATGACTTCTTGTTTTGTATCTCGAATAGAATATAAAATGATCTCAGAAAGGATGCTATTGAGTAGGTGTACATTACTAATATACTCTAAAATCCCTCCACATGACTGGTATCACCTTCTGTGTCCTCCTCCTCCTCTCTATACTTTTTTCTTTAATTTTTTATTGAAATGACATAATATAAAAAAATCATCCACTGCATATAAATCAATTGTCTGTGACATGTTTCAGAGAAAAAGAAAACATCAAGATTGCCAGTAACAGACACTCGGTCTCATAAAACTTGTAATCAACTTCCAAGCCAAGGCGTAAACTGTAATATATTGCTGCAAATCTATAACAATAATAAACTATTTGAATTGCACCTTCACATTCCCAGTCGTTAATATCAAATAAGCATGGAAGATTTTTGATAGTCATTCATTTTAATGGGCGTCTGTCTATCAGGTTGTGTCATCTGGTATTATAAGATACAGCCTTATCACTGGTAGGTATGGGGACAGAGAGAGATGGGAAGGATCAGGGAAGAGGAGAGAGGGGAAGAGGGAGGGAGACACAAACAGGTTATGCTTTGGAAGCTACAATGAGGAGGGAACCAACAGAAAATTCTAAGGCTAGCTATTGTTTTAATCTCAGCTCAAGTGAGGATTACATTAGGTCTTTCTTTGGCTGGTGAGTAAAAATAAAAGCAAATCCTCAATCTAACTATTGTTCAGACTCTTGGGCACATCTATTGCTGCATAAAAACCATCCCAAAATAGTGGCTTAAAATGTTAACAGTCAGGAGCTGGAGAGATGGCTCAGCGGTTAAGAGCACTGGCTGCTCTTACAGAGGACCCGGGTTCGGTTCCCAGCACCCACATGGCAGATAACAACTGTCCATAACTCCAGTTCCAAGGGATCCAACGCCCTCTTCTGACCACCACATGCACTGAATGATGCAGGTGCACTTATATACATGCAAGCAATACACTCATATACTTAAAATAAAAATAATAACTAAATACTTTAAAAAACATTAACAATCATTTGTTCCTGGGTCTGGGAACAGAGACTGTCTTGGAAACATTTAACTCATGTTTAGGGCTGTGATGAGAAAATGCTATTCTCTCTGTCTCTCTCTGTCTCTGTCTCTCTGTCTCTCTCTCTTTCTCTCTGTCTCTCTCTCTCTCTCTCTCTCTCTCTCTCTCTCTCTCTCTCTCTCTCTCTCTCTCTCTCTCTCTCTCTCACACACACACACACACACACACACACACACACACACACACACACAATTGGCCCCAGGGTAGACAGACTTATTCCTTTGTGGTGACTGAAAGCTCAGAGCAATTGTCCTGTGAGAGAGCAGGTGGGGACTGAATTATCTTTAATGACCTCAGCTCACAAATCACAATTCCTCTGTGGTCCATAGTCCTCCCAGACACATGTTCCAGAGGGAAGACAGATTCCACCCCTTGCTGATCTTACTGAGGTCAAGAGGATTCTTATGGAACATAGACAAGCATGTGGTTGTTATTTTTACAAAACACAACATGCACCCTAGACTTCCAGAGCACACATACATAGAATTCTTAATTAACAGTGCAGTAAAATACTGTGAGGCTAACAGTGTGATGTTTCCAAAACCTCTCATAGTGGTCCTGAGGTCAGCTTGTTGATGGCAGTGTCAGACAAGCACAATGGAGTTACTTAGCAGATTTCTTACTACCTTTAGCAGACTAAGAGACAGGAACAATCTCAAAAGCCTTATTCAAAACATGGTCTGCCAACCAGCATCACATCACTTGGGCTCTAGTCAAAGGCTCAGAGTCAGGCTGCACAGACTTGCTGAATCTTACCACTGAAGACCTATGGGAGCACAAACTTGGGAGCAGGTTGTTTTACAGGCCTGCATAGGGTACAGTAGTCTACAAATGACTTTTAGACCTCACTTCACATTTTTGTCCATGGAGCCCTATTTTCACCTTGAAAACTTCCTGGAGTTGCTGAGAATTTCAGGGGGATCACTAATACCTTAAGGAATTGCAGTCTCCCCAACACCATGCCCAATCATCTCAGACTTCCTCAGGAGAGTCCAAGGTGTGTATGTGATTCCCTTCCTCCATTCTCAGGCCTGAGGTAGCATAAAGAAAACTCCTGCCCCTCCCCCACCCTCATGTAGTCCTTCCTCCCCCTCTTCTCCTTCTCCTTGCAAATGTACTGAGCCTTGGAAATGGGGGCATTTCTCTTAGCTCACTTTCCTGTCTGCTTGGAATTTCCATGCATCACAATCCAATTCATACGATTTTATGCTTCACTAGTATCTCAGAACACACAGCAGTGCCCAATGAAATCAACCAAAAATTGGATGGGAACAGGGGAGATGGTTTCATTGGTAAAGTGCTTGCCACACAAGCAGGAGGACCTGAGTTCTACCACCCGAAACCCACATAAAAAGGTTGAGTACCATTATGTGCTTGCAATCCCAGCTCTGGGAAGGCAGAGACAGGTGAGTTCCTGGGGCTTGCTAGCCAGACAGTCTAGCTGAATCAGAGAGCTCCAGGTTCTGTGAAGACGCTGTCTCAAAAACAGATGGAAAGCAACTGAGAAAGCCACCCAACATTGACCTCTGGCCTCTACTCCACATGCACGCAGTGTACATATGCAAACACACACAAACATGTACACACACACACACACACACACAAGTTTTTAACCTGTAGGAGGGACGATGGATGAATGAATGATAGCAGTAAAGAAGCAAAGAAAGATTCATGGTTGTTGCATAGGATTATCCTCCAACAGACAGACCATGGACAGCCACTATCTTCCCAAGCTTGGTTGTACCCACTTGTCTAGGATCATCACAGCTAAGCTTGTTGACTGTTACACTCAACAAGAAAGGAGGGATGAAGAGGGTCCCGGGACCCTCCCAATCAACTGTTTACCCTAGTTTCACAAGGGGGAGGGGCTGAGGGTATATAAACTGAGGAAGTCTTGTGGAGGGTGTCTCTTGTGTCTCTCACCATTTTATGTGACTGTGGGGAAGTCACCAATCAAGCTCGGATGAAGACTCCAATTCGGCCTTCTGGGGGAGCACCTACACTCCTGTCAGTAAACCCTCACTCATTGCTCTGTAAGTAAGCCTGATAAACTCACTGGTTTCCCAGACTATGGTTGGGACCAAGGGAGGAGGGTGAGGATGTCATTTACACCCCTCCAGAAGGAACCTTAGTGACAATAGTATATCAGAACACAAGTCAGAGAGAACAGGCCCCATGGCTGCTGTCTCTTCATGAACCTCTGTGCTGCCCACCCAAAAGGCTGCAGTTTTCTGGGCACCCACGTGGGAATTCCCATGAGAACTGCTCTGCAGGAGAACAGGGAACATCTGTTCTCCCACAGTAGAGTGCATGCATTCTCTGGTAGCCTTTTCTACACTTCCAAACCCATCCCACACCTGCCCTGAGTTCACAGCAAAGTTGATTCACTGGAAAGGAGGAGGAGGAGGAGGAGG
>NW_008336933.1:6057159-6088172 GCF_000622305.1 Nannospalax galili
GGGGGCGGGGAGGGGAAGGAGAACGAGGAAAGAATAAAGGGATTCAGGAGCAAATAGAGAAGGAAAAGAAGGCCATGCACGTGGAGGGAAGAGTTAAAGGAGTTTGCAGGAGTTGGAGGGATTTGGGATGCTCAAGGAAAAAAGACAGCTACAACAGGTAACACCACACATGTGCTGGGACAGGGCTGCGTGAAGGCTGGGTTCTTCCCCGCAGAGGTCTCTCTCTCTCCAAAGGCTGCAGAGCAGTGCACTACTCAGAAGGGAAAGGGGGCAGAAGAGCCCCCAGAAGGTATGTTGGTATATGTGCTTCATGACCTGCAGCAGTGGTGAGGGGGCAGAGTCAGACAAGGCCTCTTGGGAAGAACGGCCTTTTGGAACCCTATAACTAACTGCAAGGTTCTGTATTATCAACGGGTGACAGCGTGGATAAGGTTTCGCTGGGTATGGAAAGAAAATAGGTGGCTCTCTAAATGCTAGGCCCAACTTAGGCTACCTTACAGCAGAATTTCAAGCATCAAGCCACGAAGAAGCACAACTTGTGTTCAATGAAAACTTCCTTAGGAGTAGAAGCAACACAGGCCTCTCAGTTCTGCCCCTCCTGCCTCGTCCAAGAGGTCTGATTTACATTTGCCTATGTGTCACTATAAAAATCCAAATGTCACCTGGAATCTCTCCTTATGAAAATTGCATTCATCTGGAAATGCTGTGCAGAGTTCTGCATACACTGTTGATTGGGTTTCACTTATGTGTTCTCTTTTTTAAACAAGAAAATCATGTTGGTAGAGTCTAGATCTTCTCCTCCTCTCCCTCCTCCTCCTCTTCTTCCTCCTTCCTCCTCCTTCCTCATCCTTCTCTGCCTCCTTCCTCTCCCTCCTCCTTCTTCCTCTCCCTCCTCCTTCTTCCTCTCCCTCCTCCTCTTTCTCCTCTTCCTCCTCCTCCTCTCCTCTTCCTCTTCCTCCTCCTCCTCCTCCTCCTCCTCCTCCTTCCTCTTCTTCCCAGCTCATTAATTGAGAGCTCTGCCTACATATACCCTCCTTACAACAGGCTCAGTCAGGAGGAACCATGTAAATTGGAAAAAGAAACACATTGCTGCACACCAGAGAAGGAGCCTTTGTGAAAGCACAGGGAGGCGGGGAGCCCCATCCGGGTCAATCCACTTCAAACGCAGGATCAGATATTATCAAAAGAGATTCCACTCAAGCTAATGCCATCAGCTCTCACATGTCTCCTAAACACACCAAACATCCCATTAAAAAGAAAACCATTGGCAGGATTATTTTGCAGGAAAAATTGTGGAAAATCATTTTAGAACACTCACAGCCCTTCCATGGGAGAGAAGGGAGGAACTTTCTAGCCAGGTGCTCTGTGCACCTGAGAGGAATGAAGCCTTTCATATTTGAAGAAAAATAAACCAATTTTTAGTTACTGAGAATCTGACAGCTGTTTTCAACCTGGTGGCATGTTGACTCTGTAGAAACCATTAGTGATCTCCTGAGAGGCAGATGAAGTAGATTTCATTTTTGATCTTACAGTTCATAATAGCTGCACCACAAGAAGCAGAAATTCCCTCTCTACATCAAGTTACACTAAGTAAGGACTGGCCGTGAGTGACGTTGCATGAACATGGGAATTATATAAATGGGTTATTTAGTAAAAACCACTGCTGAGATAAGATACCTGTTTTTTTTATTCTCAAGGGTTGTATACAGGAACAAGCTTGTTTGCAGACACAGGGCAGTTTGGTTCACAGTGATGACCTGTTACTGCTTTTGTGCAGAGAACCATGTTCATTCAAAGAATTCTCTTTAAGAAATTCCTGAATGAGAGCAATAGTTATCCATGGTGGCTTGTAAGATACATTGAGCATGAACAAATATATTTTTTTCTCATTGAGAAAATAAATCATAATTTGGAAAAAATTATTAAAGAACTGAAAGCCTACTGGTTAAAACCATTCATCCATTCCTAGACAGACCCTCACTAACCCACCTGAGATGCAATTTCACCACACTGTACCCCCAACTTCATCCCAGTACCCACAGAGCCAACCAGGAGAATTGCTTCAAGAGGAGACCTTCCATCCCTCAGGTCAAAGTTTTCATCCTCACATGGCTTTGCAGAAGCTTATACATACCAAAGATGACAGCTTTACTTAAACGTTCATGAGGTAACTAAATTTTAAATTCTTTTTTATTTAGTTTTATCTGTATGAGTGCTTTGCCTGCATGTATGTAAGTACACCGTGTGTGTGCAGTGTCTTCGGAGATCAGAAGAGGACAATGGATTCCCCTGGAGCTGGAGTTTCAGACAGTTGAAAGCCACCATGTGAGTGCTGGGAACTGAACGTGGGTTCTCTGCAAGAGCAGCCAGCGCACTCAACCACTGAGCCATCTCTCCAGTCCCCATGAGGTAAGTAATCATTTCACTAAAGAAAAGTTTGGCACAATTCTGATTTTACACAAATACATAAGCTGGCACAGATGAAATGTTAATACATTAAAAAAAACAATAGCATTGCTTCATACCTGATGTAATCTTCTTGTGAAAAACAAGGAAAGCATGAAAGATGTGAGTCAGAGAGATTCCATCTTTAGCCCCTTCCAAACCACACATCCCAAGTTCTCACTTATCAATGTCTCTAGGTGTGGAAGTTGGTCATGCAGGTTCTTTCCCTGTACCTGCCACGGTATGAAGCCTCTCTGTTTCTGGCCCTGAGGAGAAATTCTCTTTCCTTGCAGCAAGATAATGTTTTAAAAAGCTGACTTTTAAACCTCTTACTGAATTTTTTAATGGATTAAATTCATCATGTCACCAGCTGCTGTGCAGCTAATAGAGCCATAAAACACTGTATTAAAGGATTACCCATGCAAAATTTCCTCTGGTGCTAATGTGAATTTTAATACTTTTAACATTTAGTTGAGATCAGAATGTCCAGGAACAGCTTGTTCAATAGGTTGTTCTATAAAATTAAGTTCCTTGTCTCATCAGAAATGCCAGGACTCCATTAAGTTAAAATTTTACAGAGAGGCTATGATGATTCACTGTGTAGCATTTGTGAGCAGGAAGATAACATCTGCTCCTACATTAATGCTATAAAAAAGGAAAGAAAGACAGAAAAGAGAAAAGCAAAACAGCCGTGTATCTCCTAAGTTCACACAAATGGGGCTGAGCAGAGGAAAATGCTAACTTTGAATTTCTAGGAAACCGGTTTCTGCCATTCCAAAAGAATGTCGACTGTCCATTGGAAAAACCTAAACATGTCCTCTCAGAGGCCGTGTGTCAGAAGGGAAAAAGTCTTAAAATATACAAAGTGGCAATAGTACAAAATCACGCATATTATACTTGGCATAGCGAAGACTGGACTGTGTGGATGTGACAGGAGAGAACAGAGAGCACATGTACCTGACTGAGTCTGGAGCATCCTTTTTAAAAAGGAGGCTGGAGATTAGGAAGCTCAGCTTTGCTCTGTGGAGGGCAACCCTGAGACCTTGAGATAGTCCAGCTTGTCCAAGGTCACAGCTAACAGAAGCAGACCAGAGAATAAAACCCAGGTCTCCTGACACCAGACAAGGGACCAGGTGCCTATCTTTCCCATCTATAAATACATACTTATTGATTTTGTTCATACAAAACAGCTTACATATTAAACAACAATAAAGAATCAATAAGCACACAGTGAAAAGATGAGGATGCTCTGGTGCCTGGTCTATAAATAACATAACAAATCTATACGTATTGAACATTATTTCTAAGAGAGTTCTCAATCACACCGTCTTCAGAATATTCAACTTGAAACTTTATATTCCTAGTATCTTCCATCTCCCCCTCTGTTCATGAATAGTCCTCGAATCCTGACTGTGACTCTTACCTGTACCTCTAAAATATGACAGCATTTCACAGTGTCTCCAAGAAATTGAATCTCAAATGAGGTTGTAAACGTGATACAGACTTTTTCTTGAACGGTTTTTCAGTGATCGGTCTAAATGCAATCAAGGCAAGAGGCTCCAAATTCTCATCACAATTAAAGTGGACATTAGGCTGTGTCCTGTGCCTTATTTGAAAACACCAGCCAGGGACGATCAGTTTTAATGGAAATTCTCCAAGGTTCTTTACCCAGGCTGAATTTTGTCTGCAGCTCCATATTTTGTACTCTGTATGTATTACTGTTCTGAGAGCCTGTCATTTCTTATCAGAATGGGAAAGGCTAAAGAGATAATATTTCAATAACATACTGGCCTGATCATAAAATAACTCAATGGAAATGTGTAACTGCCTCAGGCAGCCCGGCAGGGTACCCAGCAGTCAGACGATTTCCATCCTGGGTTTTTTTTTTTTTATGGTTACATTTTCTGTTATATCAGACATCCCCTCAAGTCTTAGTTATGCTTTTATTCAAAAGGGAGAACCACCATATAAAGGCCTACAAAACTTATTATGATATATTACTATAAAGAAATAAAAGTAGCTGCCACAGTAGCATATTGATAAGGACAGGCCTGCCACGTTAATTGACCTTTTTCCATCTTGCCTACCAGGGCTGAGGCCTGAGTTTCTAGGTTGCTAGGCAACCGGGGTCACAGTTTTCAGGTCTTAAATGCACAACCTAGTCAAAAAGAAGATGTGGTCTTCAGAAAGAAAGCAGATGCTTAGCAGCAGTAGGAGTTGCAATACAGCATAAAACGGTTTAATTTTTTTTAAAGCACGCTAAAGCCTGAGTTGGAGAAACTTTGACTTTTGCGAAATATTGTGGGAACAGGTTTTTAAGTTCTGATAATAAGAATCTATGCCTGAAATGTACAGTCAAGCTTTTCTTTGATAAACACACTGACATATGGCTCAGGATCGTAGCTGTCAGTGCAGTGATGATCAAACCCTCATTCCCAACACGGATGTCAAAAGCACAGAGTGATCTAGGGAGATGTAGTTAGGGGCTGATTTGGAGGTGAGGGTTTGGAGGGATGTTTTTAGCATTCGTTCACAAACATTACTGTATTCTGCCGTCTTTAATGACAGTACTACCGACAGCCCCTAAAGGTCAGCTGCAAGAGAACTCATTCGCTACCCTTCCTCCACCACCAAGTGAACACTTCCTTTAAACTTTAATAAAGGGCATTGGAGAGAACCTATTTCTCAACCGAAATAAAGCTGGCATCCCTATGTAATTGCATCTGCCTCTATGTTACACAGGTACGGTACGTGTTTGACTTCAGTTCTATAATTCTAACAGCATGCCAGGCATGGCCACTTTTTAACCCAAAATTTAACAGAGTTAAGCAAGAGCTTTGAAACTTCCCGTGGTATAATCTGCTTCAATATTTTATTTAGCCCTAGACCAAGAATCACTACTTTTATCTCACACTATGTTAATATTCTGTAACTATAAGAATGTTTGAAGAAAGAGACGTAATTTTTAACTTCTAAAGTTTTAAGTTTTATTTTGCTTGATATACTGTTTTGGAAGGGAGAAGAGTGTGTGTGTGCATGTGTTTGTGTGTCTGTGTGTATGTATGTGTGTGTGTATGTGTGTGTCTATGCATATACATGTGTTGTCTCTGTGTGTGTATATATATGTATGTGTGTGTATGCATGTGTGTGTGTGTGTTGATTCTAAACTACAGGTGAATAATTTGAAATCCAGACTTTAAAGAGATAGATGGAAGGCTTCCCATCTTCTTTCACTCTGGGCCATGTGTAAGCTCTTATAGATCCCATGCGATGACAGGCCTGGCTACTCGACAGACATTCCGGCTCATATAAATAGCAATGAGATCGCCAGGGGGCAAGTCTTGTGCCTGGAGACTGTGGCTGTCAGATAACTCTAATGATTTCTTTGGCCCTTCAGGGTGAAAAATTTACTTCATACTTTTTTTTGTCTAATATTTGCCATTTTCCTTTCCCTGAAGATAACTGTCATTTTTAGATATGTCTGCTGCCTTTTCCAAGTTGTCAGCCTGGAAAGAACATATAAATGAGGCAGTTGGAAAAGATGCGGAGCTTGATGCACTAAGGCAGAGCAGGATGCTCAGGCCTAAGAGTAGGAGCAGATGAGAACCTTCTCAGCTGCGGCCAAGAGTCGGCTTCCCAGTCGGGGTGCCTGACACTCACAGATGTGTCTTCTTTTATGTCTAGGATATGACTTCATGAAACTCACAGGTCACAGAGGGCAGGAACAGGAAAACTCAGTTTCCCCCAGAGCAGCCTTTTCCAGCCATGGGAACATTCTGAGAAAGTATGCATTGTGCCAAGAGCTGTGGCTGTCTGGTCTCCATGGAGACCAACGAGAAGCACAGAGGAAGACTTCAGGAACTCGCACTGCACAGAGCGGATTCACCGTGTGCCTGTCGAATCTACTTTAAAAAAAAAAAAAACTACACTCGTGCTTTTTGTGTCTTTCTACTAAGCTTTTCCAGCGATTCTTTTTCTTAGTGAATTCTGTTCTGTGAAATGGGTCCATAATGAATTGAGATTTTTGTTTTAAATCATTTTTAAATTGGCTCTTGAGAAGAACCATGCTAAGCTGAGTTCACTGGACTGAATTTGCAAAGGTTCTGGTAAAACTGGTGAATCAAACTTCTACAACGTGGTTCTTTACATAAGGTGGGCGTACACTGAGAGTCCAAGCAAATCCCTTTGGCTCCAAGTGCATTTGCCTTAAATGCTGCACTGTTTGCAGTAGATTTCTTCACACTACACATTCTTCCTGTGCATGTCTCAAGCCAATCAATCAGACACGATGACATCTGTGTGGATTCACCCTTAGACTGATCTTCTCTGTGTGCAGAAGGTAGGGATTGAGTCCTACAAGAGGAAAAAATATTGAATCAAGTAAGGTGCTCAGTGGAGAATTCATGGAAAGGGCTGGTCCCGCCACACAGCTTATCTCCTCCACCAGCAACTGCTCCTAATCCCCCCTCACCCCCTGGGAATGGTCCTGATTCCCTAAAAATCTCACTCCGGGGACTGGAGAGATGCCTCGGTAGTTATGAACACTACTTGTTCTTCCAGAAGATCTGGATTTCGTTCCCAGCATGCACCCACAGGGCAACTGATAGCCAGCTATAACTCCAGGTCCAGGGGCTCCAAATCCCTCTTCTGGCCTCCACAGGCACTGCATATACAAGGTGCACCTACATACATGCAGGCAAAACACCAGTACACATAAAAATAAATCTTTTAAAAAACAAGAAAACCTCTTACTCTGATCCAGCTGACCCAAAATTCCTCCCAGTAACCCCCAGAGTTTGCCCTCTCTTGGACTTTGTCCTTGATCCAAACTTTGCCTTCTGTTCTCCACTCTTCACCACTGAGGTCTGTTCAATATGAGACTCCTGGAGGATGTTGGAGATCAAGGGAAACCAAGATTCCCTTCTCACTGTATGTTGATGGACATCTCTAGCTACAACTGCCCAGGATTTTGGATGCTACCAAGCAGTCCCCAGTGAGTCCTTAGATGTCCCAAGTGATCCAGCTTCTGAGGTCTAACAATGCCATCTCCCTATGTCTCTTTCACCCTTGCTAATCTCTGTCTCATGCCCTAGCTCTTCTATCACCCAGATCATCAGTGCCTATAGTGTCCAATGTGATCATTACTCTCTCACTATATGTGACAGATGTTCTTATAGGTGAGAGATCTTCTTGTACGGATAGCTGCAGAACTAACATTAAGATGAAGCATGGGAAAAAAGTATTTCTGATGGAGAATGTGTATGCATTACTCATAACCTGAAGATCTACGGGCATCAAGGTCCTGTCTTATTCATCACTATTTTCCCAATATCTAACATACTTTCAGGGAAAGTAAATATTCTATAATTTAACTTTTTAAGGCAGAAAAATGAATATTTTATTTGAATATTTTAAATTAATAAAAAATAACAGGTTCTCTATGTTCTGTGACAAGTAAGGTTAAAGACTTTAATGCTTTTAAGGCTCAAGAATCCCTTGTTACTCTGATTTTTAGAATAATGATTGGTCCACATTTTCAGCAATGCTATGAACTCCAAGAAACTTAATTTTGCAATTAGAACTCAAAAAAGTCAATCAGATTCACCTTCAATAAAGAAGAAAGAATTTCAGTAGAATTCTTTCCTGAAACCTAAATTTAGTTGGTTAATGTCTGCTTGGGTAAAGTAGTAAATTATCACATCATAAAGCTGTCTAGTGGGATTCTAGCTGTTTGAGGCATTAAATACCCATGTCACCTTCAAAGAAAACTACTTTTGACATTTAATTCTTAGAAGAAAGGCAGGTACTAACATGGGCAGGACTGGCCCCAGGCAAAATTGGGAAGCTGTGAGATTGTGGGTTACCTGCCTCCCCTCTTTGTTCCCCTTTCACCTCTCTCTCTGGAACTCTACTGCAATGACGCTCTCCACCTCCCAGCACAGGGCTTGCATTTAACAGTCTTCATCTGCACTGCGCTACAGATGACTATGATAGCTTAGAAGCAGCTCCTTCCCTGGAATACATAGAGTTTAAACTGCTCAGTGATACCAGGTGCTTGTCAAGTTTTAGAAACATCAAAATCACAGCAAAAACTGTCAAAAGTCAGACTGCTGGAAATTACCCAAAATTCCCTTTAGGTAGTTCTGGATGGAACCCTCCTGTTTGCAATTTTTAGCAAGCTCCCAGATGGTGTTTATGATGATGGTAGTGATGATGATATGGATGGTGATGGTGCTGGTGATGAGTATTATGATGATGATGGTGATGACGAGTGTGGTGATGATGATGGTGGTAGTGATGGTGGCAGTGGTGGTGATAATGATGGTAATGATGGTGATGGTGATAAGGTGAAGAGACCATCTTTTGGAACCAGCTTATCAGTGGTAGTTTCTACTTGGTTCCCTGAGGCACATTAAGATGCTTCTTCATGTGAGGTATATAAGAAATGGCTCAGTGGTTAAGAACACTGACTGTTCTTGCAGAAGACCTGGGTTCAAATCCCAGCACCCACATACCAGCTAACAAACTGTCCGAACTCCAGTTCCAGGGGCTCTGCCAGCCTCTTCTGTCCTCCACAGGCATTGCATGACACGGGTGCACTTACATACAGGCAGGCAATACATACATACACATAAAAATAATAATAAAATTCTTAAATAGCATTCATATTTTAAGAATAAACCAGTAGATAACCAAACAGTTTTAATTACAAATTCTCCTGTACTTACTTATCTCCCTGTCCTAATTTATCAAGTCAAACTTAGGGAAAAAACGCAAATGCCTCATAGGATTCTGAGATTCGGGCCTCCTATCAAGGAGGACAGAGTACAGACAAAGGGTATATCTGTAACATGGGGCATACCCCCCTTTTATCTCAGTCCCACTACTTGCCCCCCATGGAACTCTGGACAAATTATTGATCCTCAATAAGCCTCGCTGTGCTAATTCTTAAAATGGAACCTCCACCTAGAGTTGCCTCTTGCTGTCACTCCCAGTCCTGCCTTCTTACAGGGTCACCTCTGAGGTCTGCAAGGGAGCAAGAAGGGAAGACACTGCCCCTGCCAACACTAGGTTTTAATGTGGGACTCTCAATAAAGCTCCAAGCATGGGGAGAGGACCACCCTTAATCTTTTAGTTGTGGAATGAATGCTTTGCTCATAGCCTGGCTGGCAAAGGAGTGGCTGCCTGGTCGATCTGAATAGACCACTGTGCAGACATTACTACAGTGAACACTTCCTTCCACTGATTCCTTCCAACCATGGACTTACCATTTCCCCAACTCCTATTTTTTTAGTTAGACAAAAGCACAACATCAAGAAAAAAAACACTGAGCGAAAGGAATTAGATGCATCCTCTAAACATGTCAGGTTCATTAATACATTCCATAAGCTCCTCTTGCCACAAGAAAATGACATGTGACTTGACAGGTCATCTAATTCTTCAATAAGCAATTTCAGAGTCCCAGTAGCTAGGGCTCTGAAGATGAATAAGGACCAAGTGTGTTCATGGTCAGAGGGAGCAATGGCCACTTAACAGATCTCTCAGCAAATAAAATGTTCCAGGTACCTGAATAGAAGCAGAGAGAGGTCTCAGTGCCTCAAGAAGGAATATATACAGTTGTGTCTGATGAGACATGATGCTCTGCTTATCCTTGGTGGCTCCATGAAGGATAAAGTGCATGGTGTATGCCTGGATGCAGGGAAAGCAAGATTCTTCTTTCAGAATGGCAAGCATACATAAAAATCACCCAACAGCTTGATTTTGCACTCACGTGTGTATGTGTGTGTGTGTAAAACTCCTGCTCCAAGATTCAGAAAAGCTGGAGAAGAATCCAGAAATGTGTGTTTTCTACACAGTACCAGGTTAGGCTGATGCTATTAGTCCTGGAACCACACTTCACGTGACAAGGAGTTAGGGGTGGACCAACTGGTCATGGCAAATGTCTTCATAAGCACTTGGAAGAATCACACACTATGCACACATTCATCTAGACACACAAGGAAGTACTCTTAACAGGGACCACACTAAAAGGAGGCTGCAGAGTATAAAAACATGGGCTTTGGGGGTGGAGAGATGACTCAGTGGTTAAGAGCACCAGCTGCTCTTGCAGGGGATCGGGTTTGGTTCCCAGCATCCACATGGTAGCTAGCAACTGTCTGTAACTTCAGTTCCCAGGGATCCAATGCCCTCTTCTGATTTTCCTGGGCATTGTACAACATGGGTACACTTACACACATGCAGGCAATGCAATCATACACATAAAAATAATATTTTTTTAATTTGGGCTTTAGACTCACAGAGCTGTGTCAAATTTCATCTCTGCTGCTCGTTGGCTGGGTGACTTTGAACAAGTTACCCAATCTCTCAGACAATTTCTTTGTAATATGCACAGAATAATACCAAACTCCCAGAGTTCTCACCAAATTGAAGGAGATGGTGTATATATAAGGAGATATTGGTGCTGATGCAGCACACAGTAGGCATATAAACGTTCCAGCCTCCGGAGTCAAAAGGTGAAGACTGACATTTAGAAAAGGGAATTTCATGGAATGATGATTATGATAAACGCTACACTCTGGGTTAAAATCATGTTCAGGGGAAGAAGAGATTACTCACAGTCACTACCTCACAGGGAGATTTTGAAAGTCACATGCAGTAAGGTATCGGAAGTCCCCAACAGGTACTCATCGTTTAACGGGCACTCAGTAACGCTGCTTTCTTTCTGCCTCCTCCTCTTCATTCTAATTCAGGAGATTTCTGTGCAAGTCTCCTGAGGTAGATTTGGTTATAGGAGCAGAGCTGGAATTCTCCTCAGCTGGTGCTTCTTTGGTGGCTTGCCCTCCCTCAACAGCACCTCCAAGGGCTTCCAGACCCTCACGTGTTCCTCAGTATCAGGGTCATGCCCGCTACTAAATCCACCTCACCACCAAATTTCTCCTGCTTCTATGTAATGAAAGGCCACAGAAAGCTGCCGAAGTGTAACACGTAGGAACAAATACTTGAAAACACCTCTTTAGAATTTTATCAGAAAGATCAGGAATGCCGCTTTGGTCAAACTCACCGTGCATGTAAAGGACTTTCGAACTTTTTACCTCTGGGTGATGCTTTTGATCTGTAACTCACAAGATCTCATTAAAAGCATATGATTTAGCTTAAACTTCGAATGCTTACCATTTTTCCCTGTAGCCTGGGGCTCGGGGCAGTGCAAAGCAGCTCATATGAGCTTATGTCATGGCAACATGTCAAAAGGTATCTGCCAGGAGATCACTGTAAAGGCATGCCAGGGAGGGGGGAGTTCTGTGTTCGGAGTCTTCAGACAGTTCTGTGAGGTCAGAATGCGCCTGTGAAGGAAGTGCATCCTAATTACTCAGTAATGCTAAGGCTGATGTGCAGGACAATCAATCTGAGGTGAGTCAGAGACACCTGGCTTTTAGAGCTAGATGCCTTCCCTACATCCACTTAAATTGTCTAGTTTCTCAGTCTTCATACAATCTTTGGAGGAAAAGGTAAAACGTAAGCTATAAGAGCAACCACTGATTTTCAGCTGAGCTTTCCCTGGTGAACAGAAAGTGGCTAATGTCTTATAAGGTAAAACTAACGATTCTTAATGTGACTATAAACACTTCTATTATTTTTATTATATTTTATAGAACTTATATAATTCTTTGTATGCCGCTATGTGATGGGTGCAATATATACAGAATTCAAAACCTTCAGGGCACAGACCTGCTCAACTCTGATTTAAAAACACTGCAAATCAGTAAAAAATAGACCACTACATAACGCTGGTATTCCCCAAGTAATGACGCTGTGTCTCTGTATATAAGTCAGTCCCTCTCTACTTCAATTATGGTATTAACTTGGAGAAACATCCAAAAGTAAAAGACTAAGTTGGAATCAATATGACAGAATGTTCAGAGTTTGGGGGTCCAGAATAATGTGTGAATAAATAAAGCGAACAATCTAAATTTCATCCTTCCTCACTACCATCCTGCTGACGTGGACCCACACACAGCCTCAGATATCATCTCCTAACTAGAAGTAGGAAGGCACATGGAAAGGGTGGGGTACCAGTCAGGAAATTTCAGAGACATAACTAACAGGGTGGATTGACTAATAAATGATTGATTGATTCATTGATTCATTGACGGATGAATGGATGGATAGAGAGATAGATAGGATATATGATAGATAATAGATGATAGAGACAGAGACAGAGATGATAGATGATTGATAGATGATAGATAGATAGATAGATAGATAGATAGATAGATAGATATATGATAGATGATAGATAGATAGATAGATAGATAGATAGATTTGTGGTATACTGTGTGATCCAAGGATTAATATTAATCATTATGTTAGATAGATAGATAGATAGATAGATAGATAGATAGATAGATAGATAGATAGATAGATAGATAGATAGATAGATAGATAGATAGATAGATAGATAGATAGATAGATAGATAGATAGATAGATAGATAGATAGATAGATAGATAGATAGATAGATAGATAGATAGATAGATAGATAGATAGATAGATAGATAGATAGATAGATAGATAGATAGATAGATAGATAGATAGATAGAATAGATAGATAGATAGATGATAGATAGATAGATAGATAGATAGATAGATAGATAGATAGATAGACTGAAATTTATTAGGAACTGGATCAGGTGATTCTGATTCATTGGGAACACTGAGGCACCTCATGGACTGCCTGCTGTCTACAGGATATCATCCCAAGAAATTAAGTCCAAAGGCCTGAGAGCCCTTAGAGCCAGTGCTAGGAATCTTAGTCCAAGGTCAAAACTTGAGATGAAGGGTCTCAGCTCAACCCAGGAAGGAGGAAAGGAGCAAATCCCTCTTCCCTCCACCTTTTGTTCTTTTCAGGCCCTCGACAGTTTAGATGATAGACGTCCACCTTGGGAAAGGCAATCTACTTTAGTGAGTTCACCAATTCAAATACAATATCTTCTATAAATATCCCCCTCAGACACACCTAGAAATAATGTTTACTCTGGAACACCCCATGGCTCATTCACACTGACCATAAAGTTGACCCTAACAGTTGGTACCCAGCATCGTCTTTCAGTAAGTGGCCCTGATGCTGACTTTCTCATGTCTTATTGGCCACATTAGGATATGTGACTTAATCCCTTTAAATAGCTACAAAGGAAGCTTAGAAAACAGAAAGGTGATAAATGCATGGACCAATTACAGTCCATCCCCAGGAAATAATGTCAGTCCAAACAAAATCAGAGTTTCATTATCAAGAAAGAAGGGCAAACTCGATATTAGTTAGATATTATTCTGCAGGCCATCCCAGTGACAAAATACCTAATATAATCCAGTAGAAGGAGAAAATATTTACTTCATCTCGTAATTTCAGAGGTTTTAGTCCGTGGTTAGGGGCTCCATTTCTTTGACACCTGTGTCATTGCAGGGAGTTGTGGAGAGAAAGCTGCATCTGAGAAGCATAGATGAAGAGAAACAACCAGATACCAATATCTCCTTCAAGGCCTCACCCCCATGACCTAACTTCTTCCCACTAGACTCAACATGGTAAAGATTCCACCACTTCAGATAGTACCAGACTGGGAACCAGGCCTGAGCAAGTGTCTTTGAAGGCGTTCAAGATCAAAACCATAACAGAAAGTAACTAATAATGGATGCCCATATCTGCTTGGGGGGGCGGGGACTAAAGCCTCCTTATAAAATTATACATGATTTTTCCACTGACTCTCAGTATGAGACGTTCTAAAACCATCCCCAGTAAACTGACCTGGTCTTACTTTTGAGAACTACTGGCACTACTGCAGCTCCCCAGCTTTCACGCCCTGATGAGTAAAGTTATATACAGGTCTTGGAAGCAAGGGACAGCAAAGGTCTTGGGGAACCCCCATTTGCTTCCCTAATAAATTAAAAATAACTTCAAGATGTCTTCACTGTGGAGTCTCATATGGTATTGGACTAATAAGGTCTCCAAGTTCAATATTTTGCCCAGTAGCACCAGCCCTCACAGCAACAGGAGTCTCTGGGAAAAGAAAAAAAGCTTCACAGTAAATTAAGTACAATTAGCAGAGCAAACATCAACACTCCCAGGCCAGCAAAGAAGCAATCAGTCAGCCTTCATTCTCAGCACCCATTAAGACCGAACCATTTCTCAAATCAGTGATCTTTGTAAGTGATCATCATGATGAGTGCCCTCCTAAATTAGGGAATCCTCATTTAGGGGTACCATAATGATATTAAACTCCAGCCTCTGCTAAGAAGTGGAGGTAATAAAGCTTCCCGGGAGGCGACAGCCTATATTTTTGATCCAAACCATAAAAACAGCTAAGTATGTTCTAACGCTTTGATAAGCTAGACTTTTTTTAATGTTCTTTTAAGAAATAAGCATTTCCTTGGATGATGGACATAAAGAGCTGGAAGGAACCTATATTTCTGCTCTCTCATTTAACAAATGAAAACTGAGGCCCAGATTTGTCAGACAATTTGCACAACGTCATGCAGCTAGTTAGTTGTGGAGCTGGCTTAGCATACAACAGTCAGTCAGAAATATACCTCAGTAAGACAGAAACCTGAAAAGTCCTCCATCTCCGTTTCAACCTGGACACCAGCTAGAGTTCAGGGGCATGAGTGGAACTACAGAAAAGGAACCAACACTGCTGAATCCCTGCTCTCAGGCTCAGACTTCCAAAACTATGAGGTCACGGATTTCTGTTGTTTAAACCAACCAACTTGTGACGCTTTGTTGTGATTCACAGTAGGTTTGTTGTATTGAGAAAATAAAAATGGAGATCATCCAGTTAAATGTGAATTTCAGATTTACAAGGAAGAGCTTTTTCTAGTATAGCATGAATCATATAATATTTGGGTCATCGGTACTAAAAAAAAGAATATTCGTGCTTTATCTGAAATTCAAGGTTAAGTAAGTCTCCTATACATTGTCAGACAGTCCTAATTCAAGCCCTGTGATGATGATAAAGGTGGTGTTCTATTTTCATTTCTGTGACTGTGACAAATTTCCTGATTAAAATCAACTTAAGGGAGGAAAGAACTTATTTATCTTACAATTCCAGGTTATTACCTACCAGTACGGGGAAGACAGAAACTCCAGGCAGCTGGCTACATTCTATGTGTAATCACAAGCGGTGAGAAATTAATAAATGCAGCTTGTTCTCATCTCGCTTTGTCCTGTCTTGTAGTTACTGCCTGCCTAGAGAATGGTGCCACTCACAATGGGTCTTCCTACATCAATTAATAATCAAGACAATCTCCTTCAGACATGGCCACAAGCCAAGGCAATCTGGATAATTCCTTATTAAGACTCTCCTCCCAGATGAGTCTAGGTTATATCAAATTGACAGTTAAAACTCAGCAGCACAGGCAGCATTGAGAATTGTAACATATTTGTACTAGTTTCCCAGGCTGCAGGGACAGAGCACAAACTAAATGGCTTATACAAAAAGAATATATCAACTCCAGTTCTGGAAGCTGGAAGTCTGAGATCAAAGAGTCCACAAGATTGGTCCCTTCTAAGAAAGAAACTATTTTGCACTTCTGCTTCTGATGGTGTGCTGGCAATCTTGGGTTCCTTGACCAATAGATATATTGCCCTAGTCTCTGCCATCAGATTCATAGGGTGTTTTCCCTGTGAGCATGTCTCTATGTCCAAATTGTAATAAGGACACCAATCATGTTGTATTAGGGCTCACCTTAATGACCTCATTTTAACTAATTGCGTCTACAGTGACCCCTTCTCCAAACCAGGCCACATTCTGTATCCCTGGGGATTAAGATCTCATCAAATGAATAGGGAGGTGCTATTTGGTGCATGAAAGTATCAGGGAGAATTACATATGGCTTTGAACACACCTGTAAGTACAGTAGACATCTAGAAGGTACATAAGAGGCTTCAGAGCAATTACCACCCCCCCCTCCACTCAGGCACAGTTGATAACACTTGATCTGTTTCCATGGCTTGATTTACAGTGTTTCACCCTTACATAGTACCAAAGCAAGACACCTTCAGTGGAAAGCGCACCTGGGGTTTTTAATTGGGGACTTTTCCTGAGCTAGAGGCAGGGAGGGGGCCACATGTTTTCCAGTAATGCTGTGCAGCAGTAGTGCACGACGCCCAGTCACCTCTGTGAACATAAGTGGAATCAATCAACAATCTCCAGTGTCCTGAATTGCAACCTTAGGATGCTCAGTGGGCTAAGTGTAGTCAGTGCTCTTTCAGTTCATCACATGTTCAATTTATGATGGCTAACCTCATCGTAAGTCACAGAGCATCTGTTTTGCAGAAGGACCCTGCATCCTCTTTTGCTTCTTGACCTTTTTCCCTGACTGTGCCCTTCTTGCTAGTCGCTGTCCATCATGTAACTGCTCTTGGACTTTGCCCTCAGCCACTGTACTTAGGACTGGATCTCTGGGAAAGACTGAGTTCCTTAAGGAGACTTTACCATAAGCTGGCTGTCAGCTTTCCACCCTAGAAATGTCACCGTGGCTCTTGAAGCCTCAACTCCTCCCACTTGTTCCCGTTCCTTGTCAGCTCTAGTGGCCCTGTCCTCTTTGACAGCATCAACTCAGTGATGAGCCTTGGTCACGAGTAGGGCAAAGAACAGATCTTTTGTTCAGAAGACTCACATCCTACTTCAAATTGGAGCTTAAAGTAGGCTTCAGGGAGCTAAGTGTGGTGGCCCAGAATCCAACAGGGTGACTCGCTCAACAGTGCTACAAAAATGGATTCTTGAGTTAGAGTCATTGGAAGGATTTGCCGTAACATACACCATGACCATACCATGGTCCAGAATACAAAATCATATCTAGACTTGAGAAGGCAAAGACAACTGTTCAAAATAATGTATTCACTGCTAATATAATCTACCAAATGAAGTGAGTCCTGAATGGGCAGGGCAAGGGGTTAAACGTGAAGTTACAGATATTGGTATTTATTTGAAAAGGTGAACCAGAAGTCAACAGAAATGAAATCATTTCTGGTATCTTAATAAACAGCCCCCGACAACTCTAAAGCTGGAGATCTTGTTACATACAGTCCTTAATGATGTCTGAATACAGTTCAATGTCATTGCTGTAAACCCATGGCAAAGGTACATGAATATGCATTATCCAAGAAGCACTTTAGAGGAAATAAGGAATTTTAACTTTAAGGACTGTATTTTAATCTCCAAACAGAATGGTGGTACCTGGTGAGTATTATTTGCAGTAATGAAATAGAAATCTTCAAGGGGGCTGGAGAGATGGCTCAACGGTTAAGAGCACTGACTATTCTTGCAGAGGACCCGGGTTCGACTCCCAGGACCCACATGACAGCTACGAACCATCCTTAACTCCAGTTCCAGGGGAACGCAAAGCCCTCTACTGACCTCTGCCGCATTGCACATCACGGGTGCACTCACATACATGCAGGAAATACACTCAGACACATAAAAATAATAAATAAAATATTTTTTAAAAAGAAATCTTCAAGGAAGGAAAAACTGGTGGTTAAGGAAATGTTGGAAAGCCGTTGAATTACAACAGGCTTCGAAGCACTCATTCATGCCAATCCATAAGGAACCACTAGGGGGCGCGCTTCTGCTTAGTTTTTCTACCATTTAATTTCAGGTAAAAGAAAGTCTTTGGGGAGATGTTGGTCTCAGTTTATTGTCTGTTTTATTCATCAAAACTTATTTAGCAACATGGGGGAAAAAAGAACATGCAAGTGAGACTCTCATATCTTTAATATATTTTTCACTCCCTTTAATATTGCTATTTTGCTTGGCTTTTCATTAAGTTTTGACCAAGACACACCAATGAACAGAAATACTAATAAAAGTCAGCCCAGTGAGTTCTCTCTGTGTGAAAGCAAAAGCAACTAGAAACAAGCTTAACTTCTAGAATTATCAAGTAACAATTCTATTTATCTAATGGGCCTTAATTACAACTAAGTATTTAATATTCTACTCTCCCAGTCCATACTTGTAAGATTCAGTCCTATAAATGAATATGTAATTACCAAGTTAGCTTGGTTGAACCAAACTATGCAACACAGTTAAGATTCTGAACATTGTAAAGATTTTAGAAGATTTTATCAGCATTTATTAAATAACTTTATTGTCAAAATAATTAAAATCAACTCAATTTTAACATACTTTAAAGAAATTCTCCATTTACAATTTAGAATAATAGTAGGTTGTTATGACACAGTAGAAACAGTCTTCCTACCTAAAAGTAAATTTGCCTTTAACTTCAGCTTACTGGAAAGGATGCTCTTTTTAGTCTTTTTTTTAGTGATGTACACCAAACCCAACTTGGATTTACCCTGGCTAAGTACTATCCATCAGTAACTGAACAGGCACTTTACACAAAGCCCTTAACATCTATTGATCAAATGAACTATATAAATGGCAGATTAGCTTCCTTTACTTGTAAAGTTGCAAGGCAGAATAAGGTGGATTCTGGCCTGTGCCACCTTCGGCCAATTTTTTTTAAATTCCTTTTCCCGTCTTTCCTTCAAACGAAACACAAAGGAAATATCTCTAAGATTCAGTATGAGTTGGAGCTGGAGAGATGGCCCAACAGTTCAGAGCCCTGACTGCTCTTGCAGAGGATCCACATGGCAACTATCAACCACCTTCTCACCTCCTTGGACACTGCATGACACAGGTGCACTTACATTGAGGCAAAACACTCATATACATAACATATAAACTAATCAATAGATTCAGTATGATTTTTATTTTATATTTGAGTTTAATGCCATGACACACAATAAATTATTTCAAAGTGACAGCTAAAACTTGGAGAAACTAAGAAAAAGTTTGTGATCTGATTACCAATCCTAGTGACTCAACAGCAAGTAGATAGCTTGGGATCTTGTCCACCTTCCCTACTAGAAGAATAGAGTCCTAAACACACAAAGAGAGGACTCTCAGCTCCTCCTTTTTTCAAAATATGCCCACTTACCCTATCTGGTGCTCAGCGACCTGCCTGAGCTCTTTCTCTAATGTCTTTCAGAGTATTTTCAATGGTGTGGAGTATAACAGAGTCCAACTCCTAGAATTCACAACGTAAGCTTCCAGTAGGAAAAAAAAAAAAAAAGACGAGAGGGGGAAGAAGGAGTTCTACAGGAATCTGGAGAGGATAAAGAGGAGAAATAAGATCAAAATATGTATATTTTAAATTTTAAAAAATAAAGAAAGAAAGAATAAGAGCTATGACTTTAGAAATATAGTCATGGTCCAGCAAGATGGCTCAGTGGGTAAAGGCACTTGCCACTGAGCCTGACAACCTGAGTTCATTCCTTGGGTCCCACACAGTAGAAGGAGAGAACTGAATCCCATAAGTTGTCTTCTGACCTACACACACATACACACACACACACACACACACACACACACACTAAATAAATAAATAAATAAATAAATAAATAAATATAATTTTTAAAAGAAATACAGTCTTGAGTCATGTAATCATATCCCAGTCAGCAAAGGCTGCAGATCCAGCCGTGGTCCCCTAAGATCCTCAGGTCAGGTAATGGTGTAACTCTCTTTCTATAGGAACATGTTTGCACAGTGACAAAATCACCTCATGACACATTTTGCAAAGTATACCTCCATCCTTAAATGATACAGGACCATCTATATTATGCCTTCTTAAATTGGTCCTATAAGTGCTAAACCCCTTTTATCATGCTGTTTTCTTAGGAGGTGAAAACCTGGACTGTCCCTGTGTGTTTCAGCAGCATCGAACTCTTACACTGAGGATGCAATACAAAAGATTCTGAATTCCTCACATTTTGGAACAATTCTGTACACACATATGCTGTACAGAACCCTCAACAGGTGGAACATTTACATATTTTTCTTACTGATTTATATTTTGATCTCTCTTATAACAAGCTAATCATGGATTTAAAAATGCGTCCAAGAAGCACGTTTAAGAGTCTGTTGCTTTTTTAAAAGACATGAACTTCTTTGTTTCTTTGTTGTACAGATTTGATGGTATTTTCAAGAAGACTTTCATGAGGGATGGGTCCTTAATTAAGATTTTTTAAATGAGGGTAATAAATGCATTTTATTGTTCATAATACCTTCTTTATTAGAAGGACATAGACTGCTAGTTAACTGGTCATAAAATATTCATGAGAAAGAACGATCTGTGATGGAAATCGTGTGCTGGTAGGCGTGAACTCAGTTTTCCTCGAGAATTCTCTTCTGCATGAAGGTGTACAGACCCAGTCATGCCGCCCTAGGGAAACACCAGCTGGTCTCGTAGCTCGAGTCTTATCCACACTAACACTTCGACTTCATAAAGAAAATCCCATCTGGGCATCCATAGCCAGAATGCCCAAGGCAAGCGTTCTTGGGCAAATCAGCCTCTGCTCCAGGGCTAGACCCATCCTCAGCAGAGAGTCTAGGCAAGCAGGTCTGCTCTGTACAAAAAGTGTCTGTCACCCAGCAACAAGAAGTCTTCTTGCTACAGGGACCTACTGTGCCTACCTAGAACCTTCCAAAAGTTCTAATTAACTGTCACATACTTCTTACTGATTTTACTTGCTCTAAACTAGCTAGATGGTTTTAGACTTAAATTTAAGAGAAAGCCAGTGTTCTAGGACAGTGAAGAAAACAAGCTTGAAATGTTGCTGTACATTACAAATGGTATTTCCTGGGGAATTCTGAGGCCGATCTCATTTTGCTGGAAAGATCCCTACAAGATAGAAACAGGAAAATAGCCTCACTCGGACTTACAGGCCACAACAGTGGGATATATGTGTTTGAGCAGCCTCTTTCCTAGATGGAAGGGTTTTCTGGGGCCTCACTAGTAATCTGCAGCCACTAGGAATCCTTATCCAGTCATGCCCAAACTTTCTAGCCATCTTGCTAAAATACAGTTTCTGATTATCCAGGTCTGAAATGGAGCTGGTGTTTGGGTTTCTGGCTTCCCTGGGAGTTGCATCGACCCTCTCCCATTCTCTCTGTCACTCTGAACCTGTGAACCTCTAGTAACTCAATAAGACAGGAAGTTTGCCTGAAGCCTACAGGATATTTTAAAATGCAAATAGAGGACCTGTTATAGTTAGGATATTCTTGAAGATTTAAAACTTTCTGTCCCATGCAATATCACCTCCACAACAGTTTAAAATTTTTTTAACTCTTTAGAGTTTTGGAAACTGTTTTTGTGGTTTATCCTGAGGCAAGGGTCTTGAAACTCTTACTGCCTTCTCAATGCAGGGTATGTGCCACCATACCTGGCCCCTAAAACAACTTTTGACATGTTATTTTCTTCCTTTTCCAGAATTTTCTTTACTTTCATCTTGAACAGGGTCGTGGGGGGTGTTATTTTTCTCCTGGTTAAGAATTTTTCTTTTTAAAACTACCACATACTGAAGTCAAATTTTTTGATTTTTGTGTACAGATCTATAATTTTTTACACGAGTACGGATGTGTAACTTATAGCTATCATCAGGACACAGACTCATTCCATTACTCAGAAAAAGTTTAGTTCCCAAATGTTATAGCTTCCACTTTTTTCACCCTTTTCTCTACTTCCCCTCTGTGTTCCTTCATATGCAGAAATCATGATTTAAAAAATGAAATTCAGTATAAGTTTGCAACATTTTCCAGAAGATGCACATGCTCCTTGAAGTTCTAAAAGGCACAGACAGGTCAAGATGCCTAGACTCAGAACCACTGCAGCTAAACTCAGGTTACAAATAAAAGAATCCTCTGCTTGGAATTCACAGCAGGACAAGGTTACTCTAGTCCAATGCCATTGCCTCTGAAGCCTCCTGAGAGTGTCAGTCAACTTTTCTATTACTGTAACAAAATGCCTAAAATAATCAACTTAAAAGGAAGAAAGGGAGGGCTGGGAATGTAGCTCAAAGCCCTGCATTCAATCTATACCACCACATCAATTAGGCAAAGTTCCCATCTTCAAGAGGTGAAGGCTGAAAGACAAGAAGTTCAAGGTCATCCTTGGCTACACACATAGCTTGAGACAGCCTAGAATACATGAGACCCTATCTCAAAATGAAAAGAGCACTCAGGAGGCAGAGGCAGGCAGATCTCTGTGAGTTCAAGGCCAGCCTGGTCTACACAATGAGTTCCAGGACAGCTGGGACTACAGGGAGACCCAAAAAAAAAAAAAAAAAAAAAAAAAAAAAATACAAGAGAAAAAGGTTTCTTTTGGCTCAGTGTAATTAATACCCCAAGCACCTCCATTTTATGTAAGTTTAACTGGTCAATCATCTGGTCATAGGACCACCCCTAAGAAGGCGCTACACAAAACTGATGGGCAGAATACCTACTGCATTAATGAGACAGATTTTTCCTGCCTGGGGGTAGAACTTCCTAGCTACAGCCGTGTAGTCTGTGAGTTGCTACATCCATGTAGTCTGTAATTTCCCTTTTTCTTCTTCATGCCTTTCTTACTGAACATGCTTGCTTTATTTCTTTGGGCTGCCCCTAGCATCTTGCATTTTTTTTACTTTCTCTAAAAGTACAGACTCTTAACGTGCATGGCCTCGTGTCTGTCTTTCTTTCTTCCCACCATTCACCTCCTCAAGGAAGCTGCCAAGATTACCAGCTCGCCTGCCCTGAGGATTTCTTTTTCTCCAAAATTCGAATAAAATTGTAAAAGCTTACTTCGGCTAATTTGGAGCTTTTTGAGTCTGGGTAGTCTTTTCCGGTGGTCCCAAACTCCATAACATCAGAGTTTCAGAGCTTCCCCCAGGGTCTTGTAACTGTTACTTTTGTGCCTGTAGTGTGGCCCGGTACCTCATGACAGGAGCACATACATGGCAGAGTGTGTGTTCACCTCATGTTATCAGGATTTCACTATCCCCTTCAAGAGCAGGTCTAACTTCTTTCCAGCAGTCCCCACCTCAGAAAGGTTCCCCCAAGTCCCAAATAGCAGCACAGACTAGAAAGGAGCCTGTGACATGGGCGGGTGAAGAGCAGGTCAGATCCATAGTGCAGCACTGTGCCTGGGAGGCTCTCTGTGGTGATTTCATCTATTGTCTTGCCAGGATCAAAGCTGGGGAGCACAGGCTGTCTCACATCTAACAGTGACCTATAGACTCTCAGTCCCAAGGCTGGAGGGCAAAGTACCAGCTACATGAGAATTGCATCCGAAAGCCCCAAAGAGGTGCTGGCAGAAGCAAGCTAGGTAATTTCTTCTCCTTCAGCTTTCAGGGCAGTGGAAAACGTGGAATCTATACCCCACAAAAGTTTCAAATCATGGAAAAGCTCCTGGATTATTAAATTATTCATATTAACAACTACAAGTATAAGAATAAACCTTCTGGAGATGACAGAAATGCTTTAATTTGGGGGCTATTGCCAGCCCCTGTATTCTTTTAACTCCAGTCATGCCACATTACTGAAAGTCTTGTAATGCTGTCTTTGATTTACTGAAGGAAAAAAAAAAGATGGTATTACTGAGAAGACCCATTACTCTTGTGCCTCCCCATGTAGTTCAATGTTAAGTACTCTACAAACCGAATCCTTGGTGGAATGCAATTCTGTAATTCAATCGAGAGATCTTGCTAATGTCCCAGTCTGCAAGAACATAGCTTAAGGGTTTCAGTTTAGTAGGAAATCTTGCAAACCAGAGACAGAATTACAACCTGCCTTTCAGTCCAGGGATGAGTGAGCTTGTTGGCAATGTGGTATTAAACAATTACCAAGGTTTTACGGGGAAACTGAAGGAATTACAAAGTTCAGCTTGTCTCAATGAGCAGGTGAAGGAAGAGGGAAAGACAAGATGCTGACACGGTGTACCGACCATTCTCTCAACTCTTGCCTCGGTTTGAAATGTCCACTGAAACCATTTACAAAGAAGATGCCACTAAAAATCCTGTGAGTGAGAAGAATTCTGGAAACACAGAATTTGTTTCTTATTTGTGGATTGAGTATCAATATGAATAAATATTAGGTGATCGTGTCTGTAAGGTTGTGTATCAGTTAATCAGCAGTAATGGAAACCTGCTGTTGATCCTGGGATGAGATGCCCTCTCGGTGCAGTAACAAGTTCTGTTATGCCGCAGTGCCAAGAAAGCTGTGTCACTCACGGGTCATTCACACATATTATGTACACACATGCACACATCATCTATACACGCATGCATACAATATCATAACTATATACACATACACAATATTATATATACACACAATATCATATGTACTTATGTGCACACAATATCAGGCATGTACAAACAATGCACACAATTTTGTATATACACACAATTAGACTTCCAAAGACAACTAAAATGCTACAAAATTTGAAGCAGTAACTCTTTGCATCACAAAAAGGTCATTGTCATATTCATTTTACTCCAAAGCCTTATCAGTAATATGGCTCAAAATTTCTATATATCTGACAATCTATTTCCAAGCTTTAGCTGAGTTATAATCATGTGGGAAACATTTGAAAAATATTCATTCCCAGGCCTTACCCCAGACCAGGGAATTAAGCTGCCCAGATGCTTTTGAAATGCATCTGAGGTGGGCCACACTTGTTAACTGCTTTGGCTTAAAGTGAGATGAATTCCTCAAAGTATCCCAAGATAGCTCAGGAGGATACTATAGTGTTTGTGTGACTGTAAGCACCCATGCTAAGTAGGGAGGAGCTGCCATGAGAGGTTGTAGTGAAAGTCACAGCATGCTCCATGCCAAATACAAAATCTAAATGAAATTGGAAAGAAGAAGAAAAAGTGATTCCTTCCTAAACCCTTGACTGATAAACCCTGGACCAGATCTCTTAAAATACGTTTACATTATTAAACAATAAGTTACTATTTTAATAAAGTGAGTGCAGGTTAGACTTACAATTATTGCCACTCTGCAGTGGTCCCTTTCCTTTGATCTCAACTTGAGGATCCTTAAAATTTGTGTGTGAGGCATTGCTCTAGGTTAAAACTTCACTTTTAACTTTAGTGGAAGAGTGGCGTGCTGTAACAAAATACCTGAAATAAGCAACTTATAAGGAAGAAAGGTTGATTTTGCTCACCGTTTCAGACACTCAACCCCCTCACTTTGGGCAGAAATCATGGTAGGGAGCATGTGGCTCACTTCATAGTGGTTGAGAAGCAAAGTGAGAAATGGGGGGTCGAGCCTGAGGGCTGGACCTGAGGTCTCATATCTCCAAGGGCATGACCCCAGTGATTGACCTTCAACAACTGGACCCTGCCCCCTAGCTACTTATCACCTCCTACTAAGGGCACCCACAGTGGACCAAGCCTGCAACAAATGGACCTTTGGGACATGTTTCAGATGCAAACTGTAGCCAGTGGTTTTCATCAACATGGAAAGACCTTCGCCTCCTGCTCATAAGCAAAGAGCTCTAAAGAGCCCCAGCCTACAGCAAGAAGCCGGCCCCTCGGCCCCTCCAACTCTGCCTTCTAACAGCCTTGTAGCTCTGATCGCTTTTGTTTTTCATGGTCATGGTTTATGGTTTTGCCCATGCTTCTTTTTGAACTTTGCAAGTTTTTTTTCTTTCTCGTAAACTTCGTCATTGGCTTGGTGCCTCCCATGCTGAGAATTCCGGATTATTCTCTCACCTGTGGATTGTGTCAGACATGCTGAGCTCAGCCATAATGTCAAAGATTACTATGTGGAATTCTCTGCCTTCTTCCTAACTTAAGCATACTGAATCCACCATATAAATTAGTCTTAGTGGGATTAAAATGTTCAAACATTTATGAAAACCAAATTAACTTGTCTTTCCTTGCATGGATCCTATCTTGCACCACCCAATTTTTCTATTTGTTTAAGAAAATATTTGAGCTGGAGAAATAGCGCAGTGGCTAAAAGCACTTGCTAAGCAAGCACAGGTACCTGAGTTCAGATCCTCAGAACCCGTGAAAAAGAGCCAGCACAGCTGCGTGTGCCCATAACCCCCGCATTGGAAGACAGAGATAGGTGGATCCTGGAGCTCACTGGCCAGCCAGTCTAGTAGAAACAGTGAGGATCAGGTTCAGTGAGAGACCTTGTTGCAAATAAGGCAGAAAGTGACAGAAGAGCTCAGCAGACATCTCCCTTTGGCCTCTGGATATGTACACACAGGCATAGGCACAGACAGACACACAGACACACACTAATCTCTCTCTCCCTCAATAAAAAAAAATCAGAATTTGGGCTGGGAATCTAGCTTAGTGGCAGAGTACTTGCCTAGCATGCATAAGGCCTTGGGTTTATTCTCCTATACTGAAAGAGAGAGAGAGAGAGAGAGAGAGAGAGAGAGAGAGAGAGCCCTTTGGTCAGCCAGGATACTGAAGCCAGCGCTAGAAAGAAGTGTCAGGGTGATCACAGACACACATAGAATTCCATCCCCTAAACTCAGAAACAGGACTGGCTTGAGTCCCGCTTTCTCTGCTTGCTAATTCTCAGCCATGTTACCTACCTCTGTGGACAAAAACTACCTGTGCTACCTCCAAAAATCCAGTATGATCACCATTCCATGCATGCCCACTAACATAAATCATCAGACTCGCAGAGGTATGGAAATGCACAGAGATACAACAGGAAGCTAGTCCCTTCAAATTGATGACAGCTTGGGGACAGGGGACAGAATTAGGATTTGTGAAATAGGACCTTCAATTCTTCTTTGATGTCCTTGTATATCATTTGAACTGTATGTAATGTAAGGCCTGATCAGAAAGGACACGCTTCACCCATTATCAAACACTAAACAGCTCATTACAATGCTGCCAAGAAAATGAAAAGAGCAAGTGTGTGTGCGTGTGTGTGTGTGTGTGTGTGTGTGTGTGTGTCTGTGTGTGTCTGTGTGTCTGTGTGTCTGTGTGTGTCTGTGTGTGTCTGAGTGTCTCTGCATGTGTGTGTCTGTGTGTACGTCTGTGTGTGTGTGTCTGTGTGTGTCTGAGCATGTCTGCGTGGGTGTCTCTGTGTGTACATCTGTGTGTGTGTCTGTGTATCTGTTTGTGTGTTTGTGTGTGTGTGTGTGCCTGTGTGTCTATTTATGTGTGTTTGTGTCTGTGTCTGTGTTTGTGTATGTCTGTGTGCATTCTAAACTGGGGTGGATTGGAGCCCCGATAGTAAAATAGGAACAAGAGGGAAAAATCAGAAATAGTCTAGACCAGACTGCCCTAGTACCGTTGGGAAATCTTCCCAAAGGTAGTGAGAACACTGGGCATTTTCAGGCCCACAAACCCCCATCACAGTGGCATGAGTCACATTACCAACACTACCAAAAATACTTCACTCAGAGCTTTCCTAACTGTCTCCCAGGAACCATGTGCCCTCCACATCTGCTGTGATCTGATTTGCTTAGCTTGTTGGTTGTGCTTGCACAATTTATTCAAATCAAAGAAGTGATGGAGACAGGTTCATGAGTATCTGTGCGCTGGATAGCTTTAGTGTCAACTTGACACATCTGGGTTGAGGGAGCCTCAACTGGGGAATCGCCTTCATTGGACTGCCCTGTGGCCATGTCCATAGGGCATCTTCTTGATTGTTGAGTGGTGTGGGAGGGCCCAGCCCACTGTGGGTGGTGCCACCCCTGGGCAGAGGGGCCTATGTTGTATATGAGAACAGGCTGAGCAGGGGCCCAGAGAGCAAGCCAGTAAGCAGAAATCCTCCATGGCCTGTGCTCTAGCTCCTGCCTCCAGGTTCCTGCCCTGAGTTCCTACCTTGGGCTCCCTGATGAACTGTGACCTGGGAGATGTCAGCTGAATAAACCCTTTCCTCCCCAAGTTGGAAGTTGTCAAGAGTGTTTTGTCACAGGACTGGAGAAATGAGCTAGGACGATCTGTCTTACTTCTTGCACTCAAGGCTGTCTGTCCTTGAATCTTCAATCTCAGAGGAAAGAAAAGCAAGCGCCCCTGTTGGGGACCCCTGCTGTCTAAGGTAGCAGTCTCTCCATGTCCGGATAGCCGCAGGCTGGCTCGGAGTTCTTATGCAGAGACTCCCTTTCTCAGCTGGGCGCCTTCCTACTCTCTTCCTGACTCACCTTTTGAAGTGCCCGTCACAGATACATGTCCTCCGGCATGAAACTGCCAGGTTTTCCTGTGTGATAATCAGGCACTGTCTGACAGCCTGGCAGAAGCCCACCACCACATGTAAATGGGGTATCCTACAAAGCACCTATCAACTAAGGCTTTTGCTACTGCCTCCACACTATAAATATCCTGGTTTCCCCCTAATAAATCGGAGCTGAATCACTAAGACCTGGAGCTGAGCTGAATCACTGAATAAAGGAGGTGTACCAGAGTCTGACTGAGCTGTATCCTGTGTCTTACTGCCTGAGATTCAGTCTCCCCGGAGGGGGCTGTCCCTTCGTAAACAGCCACTCGCGAAGATCTTGCTTTTGCTGTTCTTACACCTCCCCTCGTGACCCGGTGGCCAATGGATCGTGAAACATAGAGGGAGTGCCTGGTAGCTTGGAACGGAACTCGCCTGGAAGCGCAGCGACCCACAGAGTCGCCAGCATCCAGTAGCCACGGAGAGCCAAGGATCCGAACAGCAACGCGGTGCAACCCGCCGCACCCCAGTGGCTGGCGAGAGACCTGCGCCACACCCAACAGCTGGTGCTCCGAGATCCCCAGGCGCCCACATTACTGTTTGTCCTTGAGTCTTCAATCTCACTTGTCACTGGACACCAAGAGGAAAGAAAAGCAAGTGCCCCAGCTTTGGACTTCTCTAATTCTAGTTGCAAACAAATCAAAAGAGTTATCTGTTGGCACCATTAATACTTCTAAGAATCCATTGTTCTCACAGAAAGAAAGGTCATGGCTCAAGTTCAGTAAGAATCCCAGCTGAAATTCTTTGATGTTTACAAATATACCCTACTTTCTCCTGTTATACAGGTAAGGTGGTACTTTACAGATGATAAACAGATTCAGAGAGGCTATGGCACACTCATTCCTGCACTGCCTGTCAGAGCACAGACAGATCAACACTTTCTGATTCCTTGTCCAATGTCTTGTCCTATCAGGTCAGAGTTGTCCTTTGGTGTCACGACTCAGCACATACCTGTGTTGAACAATGCACACACCTGGATGCTGTGACAAGAGGAAAAGACAAATGGATGTTTGCTGAGTCTATTTCCAAACTTGGGTGATGAAATTTGGCCTGAAGTTTCCTCCATACTTGGTGAAGTATAATCCAATTTCATATGCAAACAAACTGCTAATTAAGTAGGAGTATATACTTATAATGGATTCTTGAGCCTCCACTAATCATAGAGCAGGTAAGCTCTGGCCAATCACAGGCTGCCAACTCTGAGACTGTGTCCTTATAAGGAAAATGCTGACTAGCGTCTATCAGAGTGAGTTTGTTGCTTCCTTTCTCTAGCTATGAACGTAACCAACGAGGGGGGAGGGGGATTCTGAACCACCTAGAATTCTATCTGGAATTCTGATAGTTCTAGAAGCTGATTCTGAAAGAAACTTGCTTAAATTTAACTTATGTCAACATTTTGTCTATTATACCTTAAATATCTAATCAGGAGTAAGAGTTACTCAAAATGAAATAAACAGCTATAATACCATAGATATTGTTAGAAGAAATAATGACAGCACTAACTGATGAACATCAAGATAGTCGATAGAAGCCAGGGGACCTGAGGGTTTTAAATGAATAAAAGAGAATGCCTTAAGTAACATTTCTTCCACAAATATTAAGCACTACTAAGGAATATGCCTCAATGTCTTATTAGGGTCCAGGGAGTAAGCATTTGATGGAACGGTAAATGATGCTGGGACCTGGGATAGGGTGCCAGGTTAACCCTCTACAAATGGTTCCCTCATGCCCCAGTCCCCATCTCCGTCCTATCCATCAACCTGTAACTTGATCAAGCCCTGCTAAAACATTCATTCATGTGATCTGATCAGGTTTCACAATCTACCTTAGGTACTGTGAAATGTCCAGTATTGTCTGTTTCTAGAAAGCAAAGAGGCCTGTTGGTGTGTTCTACCTTCCCCTGTGTTATCTCCCAAGTTCTGGACTCATATTCTTCTGTTTCTCTCCTTTCAGGTCACTTGGGGAAACAAAGTCTTCTCCAGCCAGCCTCTAGCTCATCTGTCTTCCCAGTCCCTCCATCCACTTGTGTGCTTTTATTTTTCTGTTCTGCTGAGACAGTCCTTCCTACATCCCAATCAAATCCCACTTCTAAACAGCACAGCACACATAAAGATCAGGGTGTTGTTCTATAAGAGGAATTGCATTTATTTCCACAAAACATGGTTTATTATATGTGCTGCTAAATTTAGTGACAAATTTGCTCCAGGAAAGTCACATGCTTAATACTTGGCCAAGTTCAGTGGGGTTTATATCTAATTCAATTAGGTCACTTCAAATTTAATGAATTAACTAAATCAAACAAAGGCTTGTGTGGAAGTCAGAAGAAAACTATGTGGAGTCAGTTCTCTCCTTCCACCTTTACATGGGTTCTGGGGATCAAACTCTAATCGTTAGCTGGGTGAGAAGTGCTGAACCCGTTAAGACATCTCACTGATCCAGGTAGATCCATTTTTTAAATTAATAATATTCTCTCTCTCTCTCTCTCTCTCTCTCTCTCCCTCCC
>NW_008336933.1:6088434-6098874 GCF_000622305.1 Nannospalax galili
GTCTCCCTGTGGCCCCAGCTGGCCTGGAGCTCACTGAGCGGACCAGGCTGGCCTCAAACTGACAGAGATCTGCTAGGCTCTGCCTCCCAAGTGCTGGGATTGAGGACAGGAGCCACCACACCCAGCTTTGGTCTTTGATTTTTTTCCTTTTCTTTTTTTTTTTTTTTTTTTAATTTGTATGAAACAGAGTAAAAGTTTATTAAAGACAGAAAGGTATTCAAGGAAAGAATAAAGCACATTCCAGAGCATGACTATGGGTTTCTCAATGAAGACTTGCAATTTATTAAAAAAGGTTTTTTAACCCTTTTTTTTTAACTTCAAAAAAATTATTGAGAATTTCATACAGGCATATAAGGTGTTTTGATCAAATCCATGCCCACTCCCTCCCTTCCAACTCCTCCCATATCTCCCCATCACTTATTCCTGACAACTTCGTGTACTCTTTTTTTATGGGGCTTTTTGCTTCTCTAACACTCCCCCCTCTGAAGAGGTAACCCTAAAATCTTTCAGGGATTAGATAAGAGCTCCCAAATACTTTTGATATTTTTGGCCTTTGGAAGGAGTATGTTGCTAAGAGGCCCAACAACATTTTGACTTTTAGCCAAGAAACTGGCTATTTTTCTTTGGGGTATTTTTACCCTAACTGCCTAGCCAATTCCTACCTCATATTCTTACCACACAATCCTTTGAAGAGGTTAGCCAAATTGCCTATGGGGAATTGGGACACAAACTGCTCTGGCTTCTTCCATGCTGAACAGGGACACAGGGTGAGGCAATTGGGGTACCCCTTCAGTGGGTCTATCTAAAAGACTTCCAAATTGCATAACTCTTAACTGTTGGGAGAAAAGAAAGTCCTTGACTGGTGCCCAGGAGATGTGAAGGAAAAGTAAAGACAAGAGTAGTTAGCATTATAAGTTCTAGACAGAGAACCAAAAAAAGGTCAGAACAGGGCAAATTTCAGAGTCCACTGGAATTTTTTGACAAAAGCTTGGTCTTTGATTTCTTATCCCTACTTTTCCGCCCTTAGACTCCATTGTATATATATTTTTATGTAACCTACTTCAAGTTATTTCTGGGAAAATGTGTTAAAATTGCCTTTCTTTGAAATAATAAAAATATTCTTTAAAAAATTAATAAGATTAAAATAATAGTGTTGTCATAGGCAATGTTGGCCCCTTCCGGTCCTATCTTCCACCACTTACCCCCAGAAAGTCCCTATGTTCCATCAGATTGGTCTCCTTACAAAGCCCCCTTCCAATGCTTTTGACCTCTGAACCTTACCATTCATCATCCTAGATGTTGGATGACATTTGAAACATTTGGAATATGCTAAAAAATGCTTTTGCTTTCTCTACTTACCCTTATGGCAAGACAGTTCCCAAATCCAACTGAAGTTGGCTTGGCTGGTCCAATCCTCAGAATCCTCCTTCCCCTATGAGCTCTCTCCTCCAGCAACCAGAGCTGCAGCCTGTACTGCTCCTTGATGACTAGGCCAGTTGCTTACATTTGTTCCATTCACAGTTTCTGCATATACTAGAGACTCAATGCGTACTAGACCAATGAGTGCCTATAAACTTAGGGGAACGCAAGTCTCATTCAGGTATGTTTTCAGTAAGTCTGTGTATCTTCTGTGGACAGTCATGAAGGAATCCATCTTCTTTTGAGTGATATCATTTGACAAATTTGCAAAGAGAAACCCAATTTGAAAAGTCCTAATTCTGGATTGTACTTTTTTATTATTTTCTTTGTCCCTTTTTTCTCCATCAGTGAGACTTGAACCTTTTTTAGTTCTTGGGCCAAATGCAAAATCTTAATAACCAAATCAAGGATAATATATTTGGGGATGGGGGTTAAAAAAAAAACCTTGAAATGCGTCAAACAAATCTTCAACTTCTACTGCCTGTTTCCTAAGCATTTGTCAGCTATAATCAGAATTTTGTTTCCGCCCCCCCACAGAAACTGTCCCCTGACACCCACCTGATTTGTTCACACACACACACACACACAGGAGAAGGCAGCCAGGACATGGAAGAGCTCAGCCCAGTCACTCTGTGTAGTGTACATGATTTGGAAGATCTTAACACACCTCTCCTCCCTGCCCCCCAGAACTAATCTATATGCTAATTTCCACTTCATAATACCACCCCACAATATGGTAATTGCTATAATGTTTTCCAGGGAGAGAGAAAGAAAGAAAGGAATTGAGTCATGGCTCCGTCCGTTCTTGGTGAGAGTCTCCACACCAGAGCAAGCCCATGTCCAATAGTACACCACATTGAGGACACAGTGAATTTCTGGGAAAATGGGAAATGTTTCTGGGGCTATGCTATTTTGAAATGATCCTCAAAAAAGTGATATTAATAGAGGCAGCAAACTGCAGCTAGTTAAACACAGTAAGGCTACCTTCCCCCACCTGCCAGGATATCTGATATCTGATGCACGAGATTCCCCAGTAGCTGATCTAGTGGGATGGTCCAGCCTCCTTGGGCTTCTACTGCTCCAAGCACGAGGGTCCCTTCATGCTGGCCTGTGTTCCTAATGTGCACTCTCCAGTGCTATTAAGATATCAAACACAGGAATGACAACAGAATCCTAATTAAACAACAGCCACAGTGTGCTCCCTCAGAGGAACAGGCTGAACCCAAATAAAAGGAGTGTGAGACTGGAAACAAGAAAGACAATAGGGGCCTTGAAGGCAGCAGGGTTTCAAGCTGTGGGTTTGTTGTGTGTATTTAAAGGACTGGATGGCACCAAGGGCTCCCAAAGCTGCCCAGGGAAGGAGCTCCAGATTCACCAAGACAGACTGGGAAATATTCAGAGTCCTGTGACCAGAATCCAGTTGTAATTGAGCTCCAAGATAACTCAGAGCAATCAGGAAAGTAATATGCTTCTGAATAATTATGAATAATTAGGCACATTTATGAATAATTACACTGATAATAACTATCTAACTCATTCCATTTTGAAATTGTAATTCAGGCATTATAGATTGGGGAGCCGTTCCCTTGTCCTGCTTCCTGCATATTCATAGCCTAATCCACCTGCCCGTCTGACAGCAACTGGAATCCTCTCCAGGACAACACTGGACTTGCCTTGGGAACAAAGAGACAATCCTGGTCCACAGGGTCTGAGTTTCAGATTCCCTGACTGATTTGAGAGGACTCCAGACACTGAGAGAAGCTGCAGAGATTGAAGGAGGTATTTTCCTAAAACATCAGAGCTCTGCCATCTAGTGACTCATTTATCAATATGCAAATGACTTAAAAGTGGTGTTAGGAACTCACTGCTATTTGCAAGAGCATTCAAAAGAAGCCATGGTTCCCCTGAGTTTCACTGTGAACTATCCACAAGACATCTTCCTACAATGTCTTATGATGGGAGTTCTAGGTGCTTAGAAATGAGAAACCCCAGTTTGAAGGCAGTGTTAAAACAATGCATCCCAGAGCTTTAAACAAAAATGTGTCCCTTTTGATTGCCCTCACAAGCCCGTTTCCTCTCTCTCTCTCTCCTCTCCTGTTTCTTACAGTTCTCTCTCGCTCGCTCTCTGTCTCTCTCTCTTTCTCTCACTCTCTCACTCTTCCTTCACCATTCCAACACTTTAACCATTTCTCTCTTCCATAGTTCTTTCTGTTCAAATCCTAACAATGATCATCTTAAAAGTAAGCTTATGTTTTCCCGATTCCAAAGGTGCTTTCTACTAACACGGGAATTTGGAAAATATCAGAAAGAAAATTTTAAAATTTTTTAATTACTAATTTCCTTACTGGAAAGAACAGATGCTAACTAAATATTTTTAAATTTTCTTTTTCCATATATGTTTCAGACAACTTGGTTTTGTATCCTGCCATTTGCCATCTTTCTTAATATTCTGGAAGAAGCATTCTCCATAGTAGTAAAAACCAAAACAAAACAAAGCTGCCTCATGTTTTAAAACAGACAAAATAGGGCTGGAGAGATGGCTCAGTGGTTAATAACACTGGCTACTCTTGCAGAGGATTGGGATTCGAGTCCTGGCACCCACATGGTGGCTAACAGCCATCTAGAACTCCAGTTCCAGGGGATCCGACACCCTCTTCTGTCCTCTGTGGGTATTGCACAACACGTGTGTATAGACCTACATGCAGGCAATGCATTCATACACATAAAATAAAAATAATAAACAAAATATTTAAAAATATTTTAAGAAGAGCTCTGACTATTCTTGCAGAAAACCCAAGTTTCGTTCCCAACACCCATATAGGAGCTAACAAGTGTCTGCAATTCCAGTTCCAAGGGATCTGAGGCCCTCTACTGGCCTCCACAGGCATTGCACACATGGGTAGGCAAAATACTCATGAACATAAAATAAAAATAAATAAATGAATAAAAAATTCTGCCCAATATGCAGAAAATAAGAGGCTGTAGACTATTTATCCCTGAATAGGGCACCTATATCAAACTTCTGCCTCCTCAGGCTCAGGGATCATTGCGGAAGAGGGGGCAGAAAGATTCTAAGAGCCAGGGGTGGTGGATGAACACAAGGAAACAGAGTTTTTGAAACAATTGGGATGTTACTCATATAAACTCCCAGAAGTGGTGACAGCATGCACAAGCCCCACCTAAGCTCAAACCAGTTGTGCAGAAGTAGCTAAGAAACCCCAACTCTACCTAAGGAACTATGGCAACCAATGTCTTCTGGGAGGGAGACAATCATTCTTGCTTAAGGGTGAGACTCTTGCCTCCAGTAGGTGAACCCACACTGAAAGGCATTTGGGGCACAAATGTTTTTTTTTTCTCTCTCTCTCTCTCTTTCTCTCTCTCTCTCCCCTACTCTGGATCTAATCCAAGGGGGCCCATGTCCTGATCCACATTATGATGTCTCTTTTCCTGAGACTCTGTCATAAAGAAATAAGGCACCAATGACCTAAGGAGCTCTAGAGTAGTCAGTTCCAATGACTCATACATAGCAGGACTGCCCCAAGAGTTTGAGAACACACATCTTGAGGACTCTACCATTTGATATTTCAACACTGTGTGTCAGGACAGAAAGTCAAGATGAGAAGGGAAGCAGACAGCAGGCTCTACGGCCCTGTGTTGGTGGGTCCTGGATTTCACTGGAAATTAGTGTGACCTCTGAGCAGCTGAGTACCATGGTGTCTAGGATAAAGAGAAAGACGATTACTGTGCAACTGATCAGAACAAAGAGAGAGGTGGTCAGACAAGGCTTGGAGACCTGTGTCGGAAGGGATGCCTGGAGGGTAGACTACCTTGGTAACCTAGAAACCTAGTCAGTAATCAATGAAAACATGAGGTGTGGTAATCAAGTCAGGAAATGGAGACGTGGATCAACACAAAAGCAAAGTAAGATAGAAATACTAAATAGCATGGGTATTGGATGTGAAATGTAGGTTGTAGCCAGAATGACCCAGTTATTGGGTATAAACAAGGGAGAACCATAGCTGGTCCAGCGATGCCTTCATGGGGGTAAAGAGGTGATGAGTGGAAACAATGACTGACTCAGACAAAGGAAAGCCTTTTTCTAAAATTGTCTCCTTTTTAAGACTTTTAGACAGGATCTCTTTATATAGTCCAGGCTGGCCTCAAACTTGTAATCCTCCTGCCTCATCCTCCCAGGAGCTGGGATTCAGATGTAAGCCACTATGCGTGACATCATTTGGATTTTTAAATAACTTCCATTTTGCTTGGCTCTTCCCATTTGACTATTTCTATATGATGTGGAAGATAGCAGGGCAGAAGGCAGGGTGTCTGTCAACCGCAGGCCTTTCTGGGGTGTCCTGAAGAGAAACACTCAGCACTGGTGCTTTGTGTCACATCCTCCCTCTATGACCTAGAGAAGTACTGAAACAAATCCCTTGACACTGTTTCCCCAGGTTACCCAGAAGCCACAAAAGCCACACCTTTCATTCAATTGTAGCACAGCTGCTGGCCTCTGCTCGGTCTCCACCTGGCTTAATCCTGCAACTGAGAAGCTGTAAATCGATCTGACAGATCTGATGTCACAGACTGGGCATCTAAGAGGATTTCCTGCAGATAGTGACAAAACTTGACATTCAGAGGAGGATTTACCACCAAATCCCAGGAATGAGGCTCAAGATTTGCTCTTTGTGAGGCATTGATCTCAGAGTTAGAATCAAGTGTTTTCTTTAAAAATCTCGAGGTAATCCATTCTTTAAAATATCAGGCAGTATTTTAGTTTGGGTTTCTATGGGAGTTTGAGCATCCTATCGCTAAGGCACTGGATGAATTCAATATTCTAAAATAGAATCATCCACTGTCAAAGGGCAAATAACAGAAGATTCTGGGAGATTTCTCAGTTGATCTCAGTTTCTCAGTTCTGGTATTTTTTCTAGATAGAATAAACAGAAGGGCATGAAGTACATCGTTATGTTGTAAAGACATTAAAACCGTGGTTATAAAGAGTATTTAGTGACACAGGAAAATGCTTAGCAGAAAACAAGAAAGCAAGGAAAGTTAATATTCACCATGATTATAAGTACAAGTTGAAAGCATAAGAATACAAATGAGAAGAAATACTAACAATGATGTTACATTAAAAAAATACACACTTCCCTCTCATCCTTTTATAAGTTTTTATAGCAGTCATATAAAAAATGTGCTCTGGTCAGACAAAGAGAAACTGAGAAAAGGGGGAACTTAAGAAGGTGATGGGTCTGTCCCATTTCAACTGGAAATTGGCCGAAAGAGACATAGTAAGGGTCAGTGAGAGTCAAAAATCTCCTGCCCCCCGGACCCAGCAATGCTCAACTTGGTTTCACCAGACCAGAAGCCATGTTTCTAGCTCAACTTTCATCCTTCTTATAAGTCCCCTTTAGGGAATGTAAAATTGTGCATGCTTTAAGAAGTAGATTCTCCTTCCTCAGAAAGCTCTGGCGGTATGTGGACCTTCAGGCTGAGTATAGCTCTTCCCTATGCGCCAGATCATCATGTCCGAATGTCCCAGCCCCTCCTCCAACTCCTCTCCTATATCCCTCTTGACACAGAGCCCCTACTATTCTACTGTTGGGACTGAAGAGATGGTTCAGCAGTTAAGAGCACTTACTGTTCTTCTAGAGGACTCATGGGTTCATTTCCCAACACCTTTGGCAGCTAGCAACAGTCAGTAACTCCATTTCCAAGGAATCTGACATCCTCTGCTGGCCACCTCAGACATTGCACAATATGCAGGTACTTACATATATGCAGGTAAAACATTCATACACATAAAATAAAAATAAAGAAATCAAAAGGTAATTTTTAAAGAAGTATTTGGATAATGATTCTGCTTCCTGTCAACCACCCAGTCTTCTTTGTTTCCAGGAAAATTCAGCAACTGATAAGGTGGATACTTTGAAATCTTGAAGTGGGTTTGGGGTGCCACAGAGGAGGAGAAAAGGGGCACAAGAAACAAGGAATGAGGCAGTTCAGAGTGCCACCGAAGCATGGGGGACATCAGGCCATGTCAGAGCCAGTAAGTGGTTTGCTGAGTTAAGGATGAGAAATATTTCATCTCTGATGTGTGTTTACCTAACAAGTTCAAGCATCCGTAGTGAAGAAAGGTGCAGAATAAATCATTAGCAAAGGCCCTGAGTGGGAATCCCTCAGGAACAGGATCTGAATTCTAAGTGCCTGCTGGAATTTCACACATCCCATTACCATAAGCGGAAAGGTATTTTAAGCAACTCGGTATTTAATGGCTAAGGCTGAAATCCTCAGGATTTTCTTCTTTCAGACTTCCCCCTGAGCCAGCCGGAACTCTGCTCACCTGTACACCTACCTCCATGTGGATTCTGAGGCAGGAGAGGCTTCCAGTCTAAAAACTGCTCCAGTGGCAAACACCCACAAAGGGCCATGGCCTCCTACTGCCTCAAGCGCAGTTCCTCAGATGCCAGGTGCTATTAGGGGTACATGCCCACTCCCAGCTTTCTGACAGCTGTAGGCTCAAGTCTCTGAGGGCAAAAAGCCACAGAAAGAGGGCTGGTGATAGCTGTTAGTGAGGCAACAAGAAACAAACAAGCCAAACTCATCATGCTGAAAGAAACAGGGAAGTGGCAGACAGCCTGAAGATACCACTGGAACCGATAGCAATATTGTAACAAGTTAAATATCAGCAGAGACAGATGTGTGGGCCTGATTGCAAACTTCTAGCAACTTCTGGTCTGTTCAGGGTTCCTCCCTTCCTGGATCCTATTTGACAATTCTTCCCATACAGGTCCTGTTTTTCACTTACTTCCATGCTCACATTCAGTCAATCAGGGCCTCACTGAGCCCAACAGGCACCCTGTAAATTTGGGCTTCTGAGAACAGGGTGTATCAGAATTAGATGAAGGAGGAAGAGGCAGTTGCCTTCAGGTCCCATTGAACAGACTCACCTGAGATGACCACTCAGTACTGAAAAAACCTAGGCGCCATGAGGCCACCTGATAGGAATGCCTGACAAGAGGTCAAGCATTAAGAAACTAGCTTATCAGAAAAACAGGACGTAGTGGTCAAGCCATCTGCATCTGGCAATCCCCGGGGCTCGATACCAGGAAATCAGGAGAAAAACCTCTGTGTCCCTGAGGTCACCTCCCATTTAGCAATCCCACTTCCCCTTAGCCCCGACCCTTACCCCATATTTCTGTGTGCTTTTGAAATTACTGTGTGTGTTTTTGAATTAACCAATAACCGCGCTTCTGCTTCTGTACCCTGCTTCTGCTCTATAAAAGTGCCAAACCCCAGCCTGTAGGCGCGCAAGTCCTCCGAGGAGACTTTGTGCCCACAGGTACCTGTGTATCAAATAAACCTCATGCTGTTGCAACCCAAAGGCTGACTTGTCCTCAGTGGTCTCACTCTTACAGTACCTCATTGGCCTCATTGGAGCTCCTCCAGGAATCATTCACCCCACACTTTGATGAGGGATAGGAACTCTTTTCCAAAGCAGTTTCCAACCTCCAGACAGACGGACCACTCACCACTTCAGAGACCAGCTGCTTCAGAAGTCTTGGAGAGCAACTGAGACACTCCTGAGACCTGCAGACTTGCTCTGCAAAGAATGGCCTTGATTGGCATCCCAAGGCCTTCCAGAGCTTGGAGCTGCGGCATTCTCATAGCTGTATTGGCTCTTGACTAGCATCCAACCACTTTGGAGAATTCAAGCCTATTTCATTTAAGCCCCTCATAGCAATCTGCTTTGTCTTGTCCTGTTTCCAGTGCCCCTGGTTTATACTCTTTGCTGTCTGCCCACTCCATTTTTGGTGGGACAAGAACCCTGTTTGGGGGAAAGGAGCTGTAGGCCTTTAATCCCAGCACTTGGGAGGTAGAGGCAGGCAGATCTGTGTGAGTCTGAGGACAACCTAGTCTACATAGCAAATTCCAGGCCAGTCAAGACTACAAAGTGAGACCCTGTCTCATAACAAAGAACCCTGCTGGAGACTGATAGCCTCATCCATACCAGTGATGATCCTAGGGCCCTGAAAATACCAAAGCACAGGTAAAAAGACAAACTCCAGCCCACAACCTGCAGCAGCCAGCCTGGGAAACCAACTCCTTCCTTACCTACCTACCATAAACATCCCAGAAGCAAGCCTACAAGTCCAACTCCTAAGAAATCAGGGCAGAAAACCCAGTATCAACCTCTGCAACAATAAACCCCTGCTATTCAGGACTTGACTCATAATTAACATAGTCCCTAAATATTTCATAATTAAAATATTACTTTATGTTGTCTCCTGAAAATTAAGCTCTTCTTAATAAAATATATTTCACAATTCACATTTGTATTTGACAGGTTAAAATTTAATGAAATTCTAGGTCCCTCTTTTGATTTAAAATACATATTATGTCTGTTTAGGTATTAACTCTATCTATACATATAGCGTATACATATTTATGCTCAGAGACATAATGTAATAATTTGAGTCAAAACTTGCAAAGTGGATAATGTAGTAGTTACTTTTCTGTTGCTGTGATAGAAACACCATGACCAAGGGAACTTATTAAAGGAAGTGTTTATTTGCACTTACAGTTCCAAAGGGGCAAGAGTCCATCATGGCAGGGAGGCATGGCAGCAGAGGTGACTGGAGGAGGAGCAGAAGCTAAGCGCTCACGTCTTCAAGCAGGCACAGGAAGCAGGAGGGTGACTGGAGATCCAGCAAGGCTTAAGAGCTCTCTAAGCCCTCAGTGACATGCTTCCTCCAGCATAGCCACACCTTCTAAGACCTCCCAAAACAGTGCCACCAACTGGGTGCAAAATGTCCAAGTACTTGGAGCCTATGGGGGATACTTGCATTCAAACCACCACAATGATACCTAAGATCGTTTTCATTTGTTTTTCCACCTGTAGCCCTGGAATTATGTGATTCCACTTCCACTTAATATATATATATATATATATGTATGTATATGTATATATATATATATATATTTAATTCAAAAACATATTAATCTCTGGGCTTTTTACTT
>NW_008336933.1:6099081-6120892 GCF_000622305.1 Nannospalax galili
TAATCCATGAGCTTTTTACTTATCATTTTGAGATCAATCTATTGATTCAAATATATAATGGAAATACAAATGAATAATGTCAAAGAGAAAAGCAAGAAAGAATGAAAATGAAAGTGAAGGGGGTGTTCAAAAGCATTTCCTTCTTTTTCCATCATCTCAAAAAATTGACAGTAAGCATTGCCTTATTTGCTGTTTCTATTTTCAAATGTTTTGTACATGTTAAATTTCGAAGAAAAGAAAGAGTACTATTCTTGGAAATTTTGAAAGGATACTACACTGTGAAATTTTGTTTAATAGTGTTCAGGTCCTGGTTTCAAGATAACCCGAAAAAGAAGAAACAATAGTCTCACCAAAATGAGCTGTGGCCATGTGAAGCAAGAATTGTGCCCATGGACAACAGGCATTGAGAGGTTGGGCACCCTGAACATAGGAGAGACCACTGCCCTCAGGGACACTCTGAACTTACCTGCTTTCCAGACTCTGCATGAAGATTCGTTACTACGTGAACTGTGCCATTCATAGCAAGGTGTATTAGGTACTTATCTGTGGCTGTGACAAAACACCATGACCAAGGCAACTTACAGGAGGAAGAGTTTATTGGACTTGCAGTTCCAGAGGAATAAGAGTCCATCATGGCAGGGGAGCATGGCAGCAGAGGCAGCCAGCACAGAAATCTAAGAGCTTACATCTTCGAGCACAGGTAGGAAGCAGAGAGAACAGAGCAAAACTGGAAGTGGGGAAAGTCTGTGCCCTCTCAAAGCCTGTCCCAGTGATGCACTTCCTCCAGCAAGTGTATCTCCTAAACCTCCACAAACAGCACCACCAAGTGGGACCAAGTGTTCACATACTTGAAGCTTATGGGGGACATTCTCATTCAACCCACCACACAAGGTGGTCTGGAGTCGATGTCCAGAGGCCCCAGAAGAACCAAACACCCTCACCATGATTCAGACTTGCTGGTACTGCCCCACAACTGCCACCAAAGACCATGTGAAGAGCTGGATTCCTAAGAATGAAAGAAGAAACATCTTCTGGGAAAGATAAAATAAAATGGCAATTATACTTTATGCAGAATTTCCCCAGTCTTAACTAGTTTCTCTCAGGGATAGACTGTTTCAGCTCAGATGAAGTAGCTTCACAACAGCATAGCCCCACATTTCTTATTGGTCTCACATCCAACTTCCCCACATATCCTCGCATCCCAACCCTGCAGCCTTCCTTTTTATACCTTTGAACCTTCCCATGCTCGGCCTGCATTTGCGTCTCAGTCAACACCCAGCTGATGGTGGTGACTCCTATTCTAGGACATTTCTGAGTGAAAAGCCAGTGTCTTATTCATTTGGTTGGTCTCTCTTTATTCCCAAATGCCCCAAATGTGTGTTTCCAGAAAGCCTTAACAAGAAAAAGGCAATCAAACCAGGCTTTGAGGAGGCCAAGGACATAGTGCTTGACTCCATAACCTGATCTTCCAGTCCAGTAGTTTACTCGGCCAGAGTATTTCCTAGAATGACCATCGTAGACACTGCTGTGTCTTCCTCTGGCTTTTTCCTTTGTCCACTGCCCAAACCTTGGGGAGAGGTGCACTGGAAATTCCTTGAATTATAAACTGAAATGAATCGGATCTGGTCCCATGAACAGCATGACATAATTCAATTTATGATGACCACTAGCCTCTCATATTTCTGTGAGCATCCTAATCTTGTGCCATCAGCACTGACTGCACTAACAGAACTCTAACTTAAAGAAGCATAGCACTCTTATACAGTGCAATTTTAGGGGTACTAGGAAGGCTACCTTGAGCCCCATATTATCTTCTCTACCGGCCTGTCAGCATGACTAATTTTTAAATAAATTCATTAAAGAGGAATTTAGGCAAGTTCTAGGGATTAAAACTAGAATCTCATGCTTGCTAGGCAAGTTCTCTACTACTAAATTACATCCCCAGGCATTTTCTTACTTTTTGGGGGTAGGTCTTTTTGAGACAGGGTCTCCCTATTGCCCCAGCTGGCCTGGAATTCACTGTGTACAGCAAGCTGGTCTTGATCTCAAAGAGATCCACCTGCCTCTGCTTCCAGAGTGCTGGGACTAAAGGCAGACATGAAACGCCATGCCCAGTTCTTTTCTTATTTTTTGAGACAAGGTCTTGAACTTCTGACCCTCCTGCCTCAACTTCCTGAAGTTGAGGACTATAGGCCTGTATTTATGATATAGAACACGATGTTTTGAAATAGATAGACACACATTGTGGTCTGGCTAAACCAAGCTAATCAGCATTTATATTATCACACATAGTTGTCACTGAGGCATACTAAGGGATTTGCATGTGCACAATGTATTATCAACAATAGTCACTGTACTGGGACAAGAGTCCTCCAGTTAATTACCAGTATGTATGAAATTCAATATCTTTTTTGCAACCTTTCTCATCACACCACTCTGGTGGCCATTTGTTTATGTTGAACTTCTAGGGTACAACTTGTTTAGATTCCACGTGTTAAGTGAAGTCACACAGTATTTACCTTTCTATGCCTGGCTTATTTTGCCTAACATAATGTCTTTCAGGTTCATCCTTATATCAAATGACAGGATTCTCTTTCTTCAAGGCTGAATAGTGTTCCTTTGTATATTTGTACCACATATTCTTTACATTCATCTGTTGATAGACACATAGGTTAACTACATTTTTTAATCTCCCAAAGTACTTGCAATGTACAAACAGGTTTGGGAACTAAACTGTCCCTATCTGCAAGACACGAGGTATATATTATTTGTCCTTAGATTCTTGCTGCCTGGCTGTTATACTTGAGATATAGCAGATTTTGATAAATATCTTTAATTGAATTGAAAAAGGAAATAAGCACCTCAGCCAGCAATATCACTATCCAATTGCTTCCCTATAGAGCAGAGGGATCAGGGAGCAGAATAAGTGCTTAGGAGGCAAAGAGAAACTGTAAAAAACAGGTAGGAAAGGGAGAGTCAAGACGGAGAGAATCAAAGACCAAAACTATCTGACACAGTAATTTTGATCAGAGTTTCGATGGTCATGAAGGTGATCCTTTTAATCTAAAACCAAAAGTGTTATGACACATCATTCAGAACTGACCTTTACCACTTTGCTATCAACAAAGACTTGAGTGTTCTAAGACAGCAACTGTCTTGTTGTTCACACGCCTCTCCAGCACAGTATTCACAGACGGCCTCACCACATGCTGTTTGCTCCAGGTTGCAGTCTTGGCTTGCTGACTATGAGAGCAAGTACTTACTCTACTGGGAAGATGACCCCAGGAAGTAAGAGAAAGAAAAGAAGAAGTCAGAGGAGGAGGCAAGTGAGAGCAAGAAAGGGAGGGTAGAGCAGGATGTCGCTGGAAAAACTGAAGCTTGGTCACACTGGGAAGCTCTACAAAATAGTAGAGTCAACATTCCTCAGAGTGCAGGTCCCACAGCCTGAGCACCAACATCAGCAACACATTGCTCAATGTTTCTATTTTTGTTTCTGTGTGACTAAGCTACAGGGTGCCCATATACTTGGTTAAACGTGTGTGCGAGTGTGTGTGTGTGTGTGTGTGTGTGTGTGTGTGTGTGTAAGTGCACAGGCTTCTAGATAAATTGGACTTTTCATCACTGTGACAAATACCCGAGATGAAGTTTAAATGATGAAAGGTTTCCTTTGACTCATGGTCTCAGAGGTGTAGGTTCACACTAACTTGCTTCATTACTATGGGCCTGTGGAAGACATAACATCATGACAACAGGAAAATATGGTGAGACAAAGGTCACTACCTGATGTCAGTCAGGAAGCAGAGAGAGAGAAACAGAGGAAACGGCCCACAAGAATCGTCACCAACAGCACATCCCAGTAACCTACTTCCTCCAACCTTACCAATAAATGACATCAAAGTGCAAATGAATCCATTGGTTAACCTGATGATTAGGTCAGAGCCCTCAAGAACCAATCAGCTTTCAATGATTGTATCCATCACTGGGGACCAAGATATCGACACATGAGTCTTTGGGGGCCACTTCATATCCACAACTTAATAGTTCACATTTGCGTCTATAGACTGGGCAAAGCAGATATACCTCCTCAAGGTGGTGGTCCTCACCCAAGCCATGGTGGACTGGAATAGAACACAAGGATAAGAAACATTTTTTTTCTCTCTCTACCTAACGGTCTTCAACCAGGGACATCAGCCTCCTGCTTCCTTCAGGCTCAGATTCTGACACTAAACTTTTGACTTCGCAGTTTGCCAGCTACTCTCCTGGTTCTCAGGCCTCCTCAGACCAGAACCTGGTCACTCGCTGACTCTCCATGTCACCAGCTTGTCTGCTACAGTTCCTGGTACCTGTCAGCTTATATAATCACATGAGCTAATGAGAGGCAGGCAAACAGACAGACAGACAGACAGACAGACAGACACAATTTATTCTGTTTCCCATCCCAAACTAAGTTGTTCCAGGCAGACACAGGAGCCCCACCTTGGACATACTACTGATTCAGAAATCTCTGGTATGGGTTAATAGCCTTTAGATAACTGTGGAGCATGCTAAAGTTAGAAAACCTTTACCACAGAACATACCTCAGAGCTTAGGCCGCTTACAACATTTCAGCCAGTCCAGCTCGTGGAATGAAAGCAAGCTTTCACTTGCTCAGAAAGAAGCCTTGGCACTTTGAGTACCGAAGACTGGCTGGCGGGGTTGGGAGGGAGCACCAAAGCATCTACCACTGCACAATGTGGCCAACTATCCATGTGCCTCTGCCTCAGACTGTTGAGAAAGGACTCTCTTCCACCCAGGGAACATTCCTCCTTTTCCCATTTGACTATATTTCCTTCCAACACAAAAGAAAAACAAGAAGCCAGAGGTGTCCCCAACACTGGCCACCCATCATTCCAGTTTGTCTTCCAAGCATATGACAACAGAGCACTTCCCAAATTGTGCCCAAGTCAGATGTGGCCATGTGACTTGCTTAGAATGTTGGCATGTGCCACTCTTGCCATGGTACCCATGACAGCATGTTCAGACCATCTGGGTCTCAGAAGGACCACAGAGAACAGAGTCTGCTTCCCAGGGCTGACTTCATGGGGATGCAATGTGTGCAAGTCCCTCGCCCAGGAGGAACCATCCTTAGTCTAATGCCCCACTGCCACCATCACAGAATCACTCATAAGCTTCACTTTGTTTTCTGCACCACAGATTATGCATCCTGTCTTGACCCTGCCAATCACAGTACTCACATAGTAATAAGAAGCCAAGATGGTAGCAGAATGATCAAAGAGAGACCCAAGGTCCCATTGATAGCCTTAGAGACCACCCAGAAAAAGCCATCTTTGTTTTCATTTATCCTCATTCATAGTTTTTGATTCTTTGTACCATGAGCAGGACATAAGCTTTTGTGCTTATAAGATTTAACTAAAAATTTAGCCCAACCTTATAGGGTCAGACACTATACACCTAACCCCATCAGCCTGTTAGCCAACAAATAACGTTATCAGGTGAAAGATATGTCATTTTGTGAATGCCAACTTTGTCTCAAAGGCCAAGAAATGTTATAGTCAAAGAAAAAGTAAACAAGTTTTCCCTACTGTATATCATAATTGTCAGCATCAATCAAACACGATTTGCTATTATTATTTATAGTTGCACTCTCTAATTCGAATGAAATCATGACTTCACTATCTACTGATCTGTATAAGAACACACAGAATATGGGAAACTTAAAATTATACTCCATAGTTAGGTTCCCTTATCAATGATTAGTATATATAGTATAAAAGTATTTTTACACATTAGTTTGTACCACAGATGCTGGTTAGTTTTAGCTGTCAATTGACACAAACTAGAATCACCTGGAAGAGTCTTAATGAGGGATTATCTAGATCAAGTTGACTTGTGGTCATGTCTGTGAAGGGTTGCCTTGATTGTTAATTGATGTAGGAAGACTCAATCCATTGTAGGCAGCATCATTCCTTAGGCAGGGAGTCTTTAATAGTTAAAAGATGAGAAAATTAACTGAGAGCAAGCAAACAGGCAAGAAGGACCCATGCCTTATTCTCTCTGCTCTTGACTGGGGATGCAATGTGTTAAGTTCTTACTTTGACTTCCCCACAATAATGGACTAGAGTCTGACTGTGAGCCTAATAAACCCTTTTTTCCCTAAGTCGTTTTTCTTTGGGATATTTTTCACAGCAACAGAAATGAAACTGGACCATCAAAATTAAGTGTTTCATGTTCAAAAAACATACCTGGTTCTTTAATAATGGAAGATAATTAAAGATTTTCAATATGGATCATCATTTTGAACATTTATTCTAAGGATATTATTTTTCATTTTTCTGTGATCAACATTTCTAGATGAAAAATGCTAAGTCACAGAACTTTCTCATGGACTAATACAATGATGGTAATGAACATGACAGCAAGCCTCACTGGGAGTGATGGGTACAGTTCTCTCCCTCCTCTCCACTACTCTCACACATTCTTGTTTGATTCACTTCTACTCTTGAATAGAGATTCCAGAGACAAGGAATGCTGCTTGAGTCATGCGTCCAGTAAAAAGGCAGGTATAAGAATTTGGGCTCAGATCCAGCTTCCCCTCCCCCCACACCTAGTCCTTTTATGAAGAGTTGTGAGCCACCACCACAGTGTTCAACATGCAGAGAATTAAGAAAAGTTAAAGAGAAATAGTATATAGATCACCAAAGTAGATGACAGCCCATTTTACAGAAGGAAAATCCTAAGACTAAATTGAAAACTCTCCAAAGGTAAAAGAACTTAAAGGAAATCAAGTTACAATTCAAATAATGTTTAAAAGAAGTGTTTTACTAGGAGGTAGAGAGACTATTAATGCATCGCTCAACTCTCATCGGTGGAGCGTCCTCAGAGAGCAGTTAGCACAGAAGGCCACAACGGGCCAAAGTGCAGAGAATAAGAGACTGCATAGTGCATGTCCCTGGGTGTCCTATATGAAACCTCACCCACCCAGGGCTTAGGGATCATTGCAGAAGAGGGGGCAAAAAGATTGTAAGAGACAGGGCTGGTGCAAGACCACAAGGAAACGGAGTTCTCCAGACTTCTGGGAACATGCTCAAATGAACTTACAGCAGTGGTGACAGCATGCACAAGACCCATGCAAACTCAATCAGACAAAAACCCAGCATAGAACTGGGGAAATGTGTGGGAGAACCCAACCTTAGTTGAGAAACTATTGGCAGCTGATCACTGCTGGGTGAGGGAGAGTTGGTCTTCTTTAAGGCAGAGACACTAAATAGGCTGACCAGGCTCCAGTGGATGAACTCACACCGAGGGACATCTGAGGACATAAACTTGACTCAGTAGGCCTTAACATGTATGACAGAATGTATGAAATCCAGTGGCGGGGGCTATGGAGGCACAGATAGGGGAAGAGGTCTGAATATGATTAAGGTGTATTATATGAAATACACAAAAATTCAATAAAAATATATATTAAAAACAAAGGAGTACTTATGATCTATAGAAAAACCCTCAAATATAATTTACTAGATAGTCCTTTTTCAACTTATGTGAAATAAGCTTATTTTCTGATATAAAATTATAGATGAATAGTGAGCACTCTAATGACTAAATTTCATTTCAGGGTTACTTTTATCTTCCTATTTCCAGAGATTGATGGGGGAGAAAAGGAATTAAATATGATGGAATCAGTAGAAGTTTGAGCATTGTCTGATAAAATATCTTATGTGTGGTCACTGTTTTCACTGGCTGACATCTTGGAGATTTTGGTCTGTATCAGAAGAATGATCAATCTGTCACTTGAATTATTCGAATATTGATTATTATCATTGATTTTCAGAAATGTGTTGACATGAATAGCTGTGAAAAGGAAACCTACTCACGTCTCCTGACTTCAGGACTGTCTTTTTCTTTTTGCATGATTTATGTTGGTCTGAACATAATCAATAAACATTTTCTGAAGCACTTACCTACATCCCTAAAGGAGGCTGACTATTCAGTTTCACATTCAAATCTACAAAATGCCTTGGGAATGGAAGGGTTAGGCATGGTTAGCTAATGAGAATCAGGATTTTTTATTAGGGTTTGTTGATATTTTCAGTGGGCAGAGTCCTATACCTTGACATATCCCCGATAGCCTCCCCTGGTGGCAGGGAGGAGGAACTACACTTAGTTCCAAGTTAAACATTGGAAGGACCCACCTTGTAAGGACTCCATTTAAAATGCTGCTAATAGTGGCGTTAAGAAATCAAAAACAAAATTAAGAGACCACAGAGAGAATACCCTGGATAGGACTCCTACATTAAACCTCACCTACCCAAGGCTCAGGGACCATTGCAAAAGAGGAGGCAGAAAGATCGTAAGAGCCAGGGGTGAGAATGGCCATAAGGAAACAGACCCATCAGGCTTCTAAGAACTTGTTTATATGAACTTACAGCAATGGTGACAACATGCACAAGACCCATGCAAACTCAAACCAGACAAAAGCCCAGCATAGAACTAGGGAAATGGGCAGGCAGCCCCAACCTTATCTGAGGAACTACTGACAGATGATCACTGCTGGGCGAGGGAGAATTGGCTTTCTTTGAGGGAGTAATGCTAGATAGGTTGACCAGGCTCCAGTGGATGTATTCACTTGTCAAATTATTTCATTCATTTTATTTTATATAGACAAGATAAAGGGAAGATGGCGAAGGAGGTTAAGGAGTCTCTGCTCCCTTCTCCTGCTCCTCACATGTTCAGCCATGTTCTCTTCATGCTGTGGAGCTCACCAAGGTGGACCATTCCTGAAAAATATCACACACAAAACCATTGCCTCTCTTTGTAGGACACCAGACCCAGGGAAGGAAAGGAAAGTCAATGACTGAAAGTGGTGGCCCTTTGTAACTCTGGTCTCCTGGATAAAGGCAGGGAACAAGGTCTGCTGAACCTACAAGTGATTCTGAGACACTCAGGCTGAGTCGACCTTGTCAACGCTCTGGGTTTTCAGGGGAAGGGTTCCGAGACAAGGCTTTCCCTGTACTATCCCAGGCCTCCAACTTAGAGAGCCAGGACAGAAAGACTTGATTTTCTTAAAGGGGGTGCCATGGCAAGCTCTGGTTTTAGGACATCAGCAATTTCAAACTCAGCCAGCTTCTGCTGCTATTTGTGGCACAAATCTTCAGAGAGAAATAGCTCTGTGCCTGGAAAGATTAAAAATTAGCAGTCCAGCCATAGCACTGAACCAACCTGGGACATTATTTAATACATCTAATTACATGAGAATAATTTCATTAGCACCAGCTCTCATTTGAATATACTGCAAATGGTCAAAAAAATTTATATCTCCTTACTGGGACTCATCTCTAATGAGATCTGGTGACTGCAGGTATGCACCATTTGATAACTACCAGGTATCAAATTTCAAGCTGACTGAAGGCATTCAGCAACTGGGCCATGCTTCTTCAGCATCTTAATTATCATTATTTACAAAGCACTTATACAAGTACCTGTACATGTCATGAGAATACTGTCCAACTTCTCAGACAAGGTCTAAGATGCCTTTGCCAAGACCAGGGATCAGCCTATTCCTGGCTCCTTTTAACCACCCATCTCTCCCAGGGTATAGTTATAGGTGGGTTGCAAGAGAGCTTGGGGCACTCCCCCTTTCTCTCCCCTCCTCCCCCTCTTCTCTCTTTCCCTCCCCTCCCCTCTCCCATACTATCAGAAAGTAAATTTGTAAGAAGGAATCTTACTAGTTAACAAAAAAATTCTCATTTTCACTTTCATCTGTTTGTTCCAGTCTTGAGATATTTAGCAAAATTACTAAATCGTTATTTATAAACAATCACACCCTCCCTTGACACCTTCAAGATTAACCAAAATACAGCTTACCTCATTGGCCTGACGATATGAACAAAGGTTCCAGAAAGCAGCCTTACATTACTTTGAACCCTCCACAAGGCTGGTTAACTGACTAGAACTGAAGAGGGGCTGAGAGGTGGCTCAGTAGTGTACTTACTGCTCTTGCAGAGGCTTTCAGTTTCTTTCCAAGCACCTATGTCAGGCAACTCACAATCACTTGTAACTCTAGCTCCCAGGGATCTGATACCCTCTTCTGGCCTCCTTGGGCACTGCACTCAAGTGCACATACTTACACACAGATACACACACATACACATAATTAAAAATAAAATAAAAGGGCTGGAGAGATGGATCCATTATTAAAGAGTACTTTCTACTCTTGTACAGGACTCAGGTTTGGTTCCCAGGATCCACATGGCAGCTGACAACTGTTACCTCCAGTTCTAAGGGATCTAATGCTCTCTTCTGGCTTCCACAGGCACCAGGCAGGCACGTGGTGCACATACATACAGACAGGCCAACATTTATACATGTAATCAATCTTAAACATTATCTAAGCCAGGCCGAGTGTGGAGGCACATGCCTTTAATATCAGCACTCGGGAGGCTCTCTGTGTGATCAAGACCAGCCTGGTCTATATAGTCAAGTACCAAGTCACCTGGGGTTGAGACAGGGAGACCCTGTCTCAAAAAACAACAAAAATTTATCTAATGCTGCCTTGGCCCCTTGAATAGCCATTGTCTTCCTTTGTGTGTGGCCTAACATCCTTTGGACTATTAAATAGATCCAGAGCTTCCATCAACCCAAAAGCTAAGAACATCATCTGATGGAATCTGAGTCCTACTGCCAGGGCTTCTCTGCTTTGCTGAGGCCTGCCTACCTGGTGTTTCCCAATGGTATGTGAAATGCCTGTTAGTTTATGGCTTCCTTTCTTCTGTTTTGATAAAAACTTCATGAAATTGTTGCCTCATTGGAACATAATCACATAATCAGTCATATGTGACTCCCAATAAACTCTCTCTCTCTCTCTCTCTCTCTCTCTCTCTCTCTCTCTCTCTTCTCTCTCTCTCTCTCTCTCTCACCTCCTTTAAGGTGTGAGCTGTGTTTTTCTGTGTCAAAAGCTGACATCATGTTTCATGAGCTTTGTATGATTTGCCTGAACTCATCTCCTTCTTCAGGCCCCTCCTGTGGCCACTGCTGCTCTGTAGGCCAGCTTTTCTTTTTCACAACTTGAAGTATGTCTGTAAATGGCCAACAAGTTCCCTAATGGCTTAACCTATTCCCATTCCCAGTGGCACAGGAGTATCTAGAATCAGAGGCCTGTAGTTACATGCAAAACCAGGCCACCAACTAAGCTCAGGGGTCCCTGCAGCTTTAGTGAAAGAACAGAACAGAACAGGCTTCAGAAATGTCAGGGAGGGTCTGGAGAGATGGCTCAGGGGTTGGGAGCATTGACTGTTCTTGAAGAGGACACAGGTTCAATTCCCAGCGCCCACATTCTCATATCTGTGGACATAACATGACCCAGGTGCACTTACACACATGCAGGCAATACACTCGTACACATAAAATTAAGATAATAAATAAAATATTTTTTAAAAAAGAAAAAATGACAGAGATGGTCTGGAGAGATGGCTTAGCTATTAGAAGTACTTGTGTTCCCAGTACCCATCAGGAGGCTCACAACCACCTGTAACTTCAGCTCTAGGGAATGCAACACTCTCATCTGGCTTCTGCGGGCACCTGCACTCACCTACACATACCAGAACACAGACACACACACATAAATAATTTTTAATTCTTTTGTATTTTATTTATTATTTTTATTTTATGTGTATGTGTGCACTGCCTGCATGTAAGTAAGTGCACCTGTGTCGTGCAATGCCCGCTGTCAGAAGAGGCTGTCAGATCCCCTGGAACTGGAATTACAGACAGTTGTTAGCTTCCATGTGGGTGCTGGGATTCGAACCCAGGTCTTCTGCAAGAACAGCCAGTGTTCTTAACCACTGAGCCATATCTCCAGCCCTTTTACTAAAAAATATTTTATTTATTATTTTCTGTGTATGAGTATATTGTCTGCATATATATAAGTACACTCATATTGTACGATGCCTGTGAAGGTCAGAAGAGGGTGTCAGATCCCCGGAATAATTTTTAATTTAAAAAAAAAAAAAATTTCAGGAAGTCGAGATAAGAAGGGCAGACTTCTCCTCAGCCCCTCCCATCCCTGCTCCACCAAGAACCGATAACATTTTATCTAGATTGAGAGAAAGGGGAAAAAAAGCCTCCCAAAGAAACCCAAAAGGGAGAGAATGGCATTAGGTTCAGTCCTTTCCCGTCTTCCGCCACTGTGAGCATGTTCCTGCCAAGATAATCTCCCTTATAGCAGAAGAGCTCTGGGTGAAAGGTCCTCTACATTTATAATGTCAGGCACTGGGTCTGCAGGTAGAAGGTAAATGGTAATTTTATCATTAGCATGCCTGACCCCTTGGCCACACCATATCTCATGGGAAATGGTGGGAGCAGTTCACGTGTCAAGATGGAACACTTAAAGGTCAACACGCACAGAAATCTTCCAGAGCTTATGACTGAATTGCTGACACCTTTTATTATTGCGGGCTTAAATAAATGATCAAGGGGCAAGGGAAGGGAAGACTGGCTTAATTTTGAGATTTACATAGGGTTCTTGGGGCAGTTGTTTCTAAACTATTTCAAAAAAATAATTTTGCTGGGTTTTGGTATTAAGGAGCAAGCACAGCTTTAGAAAGCCATAAACATTCCTACGGCTTATAGGATTTTCATTATCCCTTAAAGACATATGATCAGTTTGTAAAATAATTATGTGGGAATTTTTCCTCCTAGTTTGCTTTATATTCTACATAAAAATAATTCTCATTTTTTCCTCCTCTTTATTGGGGACAGAAGGGCAGACAGAAAAGAGGTTTTTCATCATAATATTTGAACATTACTGTCTAAAAAGTAAGACAGATGACTAGAGAGTTGAAAGATTGTGCCACTTGTTTCTTTACAATAAAATCATACAAGAGTTAGGAAGGAGACAGCTCAGTGGGTGAAGTGCTTGCCACAAAAGCGTGAGGACCTGAGTTCAGATCCCCAGCACCCCCAGCACATAAGAGCCAGGCATCGTGGCACGCATCTATAACCCCAGTACTGTAGAGGGGAAGATGGGTGGATCCCTGGAGCTTATTGCCTAGTCAGTCTAGCCAATCAACGAGTTCCATGTCAGTGACAGGGTCAAAAATATAAGGTAAAGAACAACCAAGGAAAACACCCAATATTGACCTCTGGCCTCTATATGTGCATACATAAGCACATACACACACAAGCACACATCACACACACACACACACACACACAATTATACAAAAAAATACACTGCTTTAGTGGTAAGCCTGGCAGAGCCTTTCATGATTAGAGTTATCGTCTAGCATAGAAATTCCATCTAAGAGCACTGAAAGAAGAGACTTAAGTTCTTGTACCCTGTGTTCATAATAGCATTGATCGCAATTGAAAGTACTATTCCCAATCAAAATGTAGACACCACACACAATGAATGGATAAACAAAATGTGGTCGATATTATGGAATATTAATTAGCCTTGAGAAGGAAGATGATTCTGACATTATGATGACATTATGCAAACTGAAAAAGTCAGGCACAAAATGGTAAGTGCTGCATGATTCCACTCACACAAAATGTCCAGAATATGGAAATCTGTAGTGACAGAAGGTAGGTTAGAGGATATTGAGGGAGGGGACTGGAAGGGTTACTTGTGACACATTGAACCATTTGTGATGGTTCATAAGTATACAGTTCCATCCTGGGCAGTGAAAACATTCTAAAACCACTGTGGTGATGGATGTGGTCAACTCTGGTTCTCCTAGGGTCCATTAAGTTGCATACTTCATGGGCTGACAGAATGCTCCATAAGTCTCCACAAGGCTGTTTTGTGAAAAGTAAGCATGGGGTCAGAAATGGCAGCACACATGGGCACACACCTGTGATCCCGGCACTCAGGGCATCTCCTGAGTGAAATCAACCATCAGTTTTCATTGTATGTTCAGCCTCATCTGAGGCATGCCTGCTCACCTGTCAGATGGATGAGCATCTTCTCTGAACATCCGAGTCTCTCCACATGTTCCTAGAGAACAGTGTCTCTCTGAACTGTGTCTGCAGAACTCCAGCACTCATGTTCCTACAGGCAGATCTCTGCATACCCTGCTCTGCACCAGTGCTGCCCACACGCAGGGGGCTCCTAATGGTCCTTTAATGACTGTGGCTTCCATCTTTCTGGAAGTATGTGAGCCAACTTCCTCTCACCATGATGAAATACCAGAAACAATCAACTTATAAGGAAGAAAGGTTTATTCAAGCTCACAGTTTCAGAGGTTTTTTTTATCCAAGATGGTTTGGCCACAGTGCCTGTGGGCCTGAGATGAGACAGCACAACTTGGTGGCAGTGGGTGACAGAGCAGGGCTAATCATTCATGACAGCCAGGAGGCAATGAGAGAGACAGGAAGGGACTGGTCCCAACATCCCCTTCAAGGTACCAACCTCCTAAAAGCTCCACCATCTCCCAGGAGCAACAAGAGAGGATCAGGTCATTGTTGTAGCTGACCTGTTTCCTCTGGATCTGACATGACCATTGGCCACCACGAAGCAGAGTTGCTGTGGCGACCTACAGAATCCCTTTGCCTGTAGTCATGGCAACAAAATAAACAGAGCAATACAGTGATAGATCTATAGAACCTGTGATAAAGTTGATGTCCCTCATGGAGGGGAGTCACCAGACCATCAGCTGAGATTCCAGCCACCACAACCTCCTGTCTCAAGAGCCACATGTGGTCTTCGGGATGCTGGAGAACGTAAGGGATGGAAGAGAGATGAGACTGGGATTCTTCAGTGGGGCAGCTTCTGTGAGTCCATACTGCCCATTGGCCCTCTAAGTAGCCCCAGCACACTCATTGGCTCCCCAAGCTGGACTTGGGCGGAATCCGTTCTTTCTTGTTTGCTCTTCCATCTGGGATGAAGAGGCATGACTTTGCCTCTCCCTAGGAACAGTCCCACAGACATCAACACACAAGCCACTGGAGAAAGTCGAGATCCAAAGTGTCACAGATAGCTTTGGGGAAACCAGCTATTATCACACTGCTGACTGGCCAAGGAAACTGCTCATCAGATTTGGAAGAGCCCCACCTCATGATTTAATGAAGCCTTGCCCTCTTTCAGGCTGCCTTACCACAGTCACTCTTCCAGACCCTTCCTCTGACCAAACTGTTAGAGCTTCAGGCCATGCAAAGAAAAAGACAAATAGAGCACTGTGAAAATAATAATGTTTTTCATTCAGAGGTTGATGTTTTAAGCTTCAAAGCCATAAAAACGGGCTCAGGACAAGAAAATGTATGCAGAAGGGAAATCTACAAGAGCCTTAAATATAAAGTTATTAAAAACTGATTTTTAAGGATGTCAATTTTATGTCCTGATTTTATCCTGAAAAACTGACATGCAGCAAAGGAAAATATCAACTTTCCCCCTGCTGGTTTTGAGGGTGCCACCAACCTCCAAGAAAACCTCTAACATTAGTATGCCCTGACTGTCTGCCGCCTTCCCTGCATTCATAATAGAGATACCAACTCCCAGCAGGGGGGGTTGTAGCTGATGAAGCAGTGGAGGTGGAGCCGCCATGCACAGGATTCATACCATATGAAAGAGTCCCTACAGCCCTTTCTTTCTTTTTCTACCCAGTGGGGACACAGCAGGAGAAAACTGTCTAGGAACCGCAAGCTGACCCTTGTCAAGGACCTTAGTCTTAGACTTGTAGCATCCAGAATTCTAGAAAACACATTTCTAGCCTGCCCTGATGGTACAAGTGTGCCCCAGTTTAAGACAAGAGGATTTCAAGTTCAAGGCCAACCTGGGCAACTTAGTGAAACCCTGTATCAAACTGCTATAAATGTAAAAGGAAGGCTGGGGACGCATCTCAGTGGTAGTGCACTTGCCTCGCATGAGTTAGGGGTCAATCGCGCATGCTGCAAAAATCAGTTAATTGGTTAAATTTGTGGTCTGTAAGCCATTCAACCTAATTCTTGGTTGTAACCCAAACGGGCCAAGACAAACATCTTACTCTTATGGACATCAGTGGTCACTTTGTAATGTATTCAGTGTCCCTGCTGATGGTTAGAGTTGTGAGGGTGAGCCTGACTCTTTGAGGGCAAGAGTGCCCCCTACCAGTAAGAACTTGGCCTATGTTTTCTCTGGATTACACCCCACCCCAGAGAAATAACTGTGCCTGCCCCTCACCCGTCAGGCTCATCTCACAACCTCCTCTGGACATCAGTAGAGCTCTCTCTCTCTCTCTCCACTCTTCACTTATGAACTTTTTTGAAATTTACTAGAGAGAGACCATCTCCATAGTTACCATGATTCACCCAAGGTCTCTCCATCCCAGTAGCTGGTGTTTTAACAAGTCCCATCCTGCCCCTGCTCCTCCTCTTCCTTTTCTTCCCACTGGGACCCCACTGTCACCCAAACTCCTATACCACCAGCACAGTTCTCTGAGCTTCATTTGTTTAAAAATGTACTATTTGAAGTTAACCATGAGAGCAAGACAGATACCATTCTTTTGCCTCCCACTGGGGCAGGTATCAACAGCCTGTGAATGAGATGAATCTTCCGCAGGCCCGCTCTAGACCCTTGGCTGGCCAACTTTGCAGCACTCCATCCAACACCAAGACATTCAAGGCTGAGTCATTTAATGGCACTTGAAAGTTTGGGCTCAAATAAACTCTACAGTGTCCAAGGTCATTCTGAATGATGGAACAAGCAGTCAGTCAAGCTTATGTTCCCCTCACCTCAAATTCCCATTACTTGGGAGCAAGTGGAACAGAGGTTTTGGGTTTCTCTGGGTTGGCGTATGTGTGAACCTGTTGATTTTGAAATATCACAAGGTGGTCTTAAAGGAGTGGACAAGCAAACTCTTCAGTCTCTAACTGAGCTCAGGAGTTGCTGGGGTCACGATAAAAAGCATCAAACCACAGACGGGTCTTACCTGAATCTAAGCAGTACTGAACCTGAACAAGGCAGATCCAACTGCCAAGTCCAGGGGACTGCACACAGCAGGTAAATCAGGAGTCTCTCCCTACCAGTCTGCAGGGGTATTAGAGACATTTACTCAAATAATTGATTTTAAAAACTTTTTTCGTGTGTGTGTGTGTGTGTGTGTGTGTGTGTATGTAGTATATGTGCATGTATTCAAATGTATGAATATATGTGCACGTGTGTAGGTGCCAGAGGTTAATATTGGGTGTCTTCATTGATCAGTCTCCACTTTATTCACTGAAAGCAGGGTCTCTCCCTGAATCTGAAGCTCACCCACTAGGCTAGTCTAAATAGTCAGCTTGGATCCTGTCTCCACCTCCCAAGTGCTGGGACTGGTGGGCTCCCAAGGATTGGAACTGTCTTAAGAGGATCCAAACTCCAGTCTTCACATTTGCAAGGTGCAGTGGTGAATGTTACTCATCAACTTGACAGAATCTAGCCTCACTTGGGAGATCGGCCTTTGGCCATGCCTGTGGGGGATTATCTTGATTGTGTTACTTGAGGGAAGACCTGCCCACTGTGGGTGGGTCCTAGACTTCGTAGGGGGAAGAAAGGGACTGAGCAGCAGTGCACTGGACTCACCTTCACTGAAGAAGCAATGTGAGCATCTGCCTCAGCTCCTGCCACATGAATTCACTCCCATGATGGACTGTAACCTTGAACTGTGATGTACACTATGGACCATCACACCCAATTTGGTTATTTGGGGTTTTGTTTAGCTTTTTGCATGAGGATTTTTTTCTATTCATTTATTTTTTATTGTTCAACAGTTTCATACGTTTATATAATGAATTTTACTAGTTTTTTTTTTTTTTTAATGTGAGTTCTGGAGGGTCAAACTGAGCTCCTCACATTTGTCAGGAACGGAGTCTCCTCAGCTCCACTACTGCCCTCTTAAGATGCAAAGTAACTTGGTTATGTAAATGTGCAGGAAAAAAATGTCACTTGCTTTTGGAGCCAATTAAACTTTCTAATTCACATATCCTGTTCTTATAGTCTCTGGTGAATATCATAAAAGGCTCAGAGATAAACCCTCAGGAATAGAGACTCTGAATAGAGACTAGGAAACCAAACCTCCATCACAGGGCACCCTTTGAATCCTCATCATCCTTCAACACTGTCCTTAGTGCAGGTAACAGAACAGGGTGGTCACAGTTCAGGTCACTTGCTAAAGAACGTCTGCTGAGTTTTAATGTTGTGGGTGTCCACGTTATGAGTGGCTTGTAATATTCTAGCATATGTTAATTCAAATAGAATCTAGTTTTTATTGTGATTATACAGTAATGTGTCTGTTGTGGTTTGAATGTGAATGTCTCCCATATGCTCCAAGTATTTGAACACTTGATCAGTTGGTGGTACTGTTTGAGGAGGATCATGGCACTGTTTTAGGAGATGTGACCACACTGCAATTATATATATATGTGTGTGTGTGTGTGTGTGTGTGTACCATTTGAGACGTGGAGAGGGAAAAAGTACTTCAACTTGAATGAAAAAGTTTCCCAAAACCCTAGTCATATTGCCACGTTTCATGCCACTAATTACTTAAAAGGTGATATTTGTTCTTCATTCTCTCTGCTTGCAAGAGAAGCTGGCCTCATAAACACAGGTCACAGAAGCAAATACACTTAGCTCTGTCAGAGTCCATTGGTTTCCAGAATGTTTCAGACAGAGGACATAAAAAAGCGTGACAGTTTCAGAAGGCACTAAAATTTTATACTTAGCTTTGTGAGCAGGATTAACACGTTTCACCAAAACTCCGTAAGAAATTCCAGTAGCTCTTCTGTGTGCCTGTCACCTCCACAAATGCTCCCCAGCCCTGCCCATAAACAGTAAGTGTATTGTAAAACCTTTAATGCCTGTTATAAAAATATTTTTACTGTTTTACCCAAGTACCTGTGTTAAGACACCTGATACTAGGTGACAGAGGGGGAAAAAAAATCCCTTTTCAACCAAGGACTTCAGAATGAGGGGCTGAGTAAAGAAAGGAAGAGCTACTTTTCTGTTGAAGTAGCTACCCAGTGCCTCTTCGCCATCTTGAGCTCTTGCTGCAATGATCCGGCATCCAGCTACTGGCTTGCCTCTCAAAAGAGCCCAAGTGTTTCACTGAGTCCAACTCCAAGTTATCAAAATAAGCCAGACTCAGAAAGACAAATATCACATTTTCTTTCAGTTGTAGATCCCAGAATTTACCTATATACATAAAATCATGTGTTTGTAAGACATGAAAGAAGCGAGACTTTTTGGAGGAATGAGTGGGAAATGGGAAGGAGGAGGGGTGATTGTGGTCAAAGAACTTGCTACATACTTGCATGAAAATGGCTTCACAAACCTGTCCCTATATGTGATTAATATGCGCCAATCATTTTTTTTAATAAGGGAGAAGTCAACTATCCATCTGACACATTTTCAGGACTGTCCCAACAATATCCGGAACTTTAGAAAGGTGCCCCTCCGCCCCGGGGTTGCAGCCTCCTCTGGGAAACAGCAGAGTCCAGACCCACACCAGCCTGAAGGCTAGTGCCTTGGGGACACTCAACACAGCTCAGCCTCCCAGTCTGCATTCAGCTCCTCCATCCTACATCTTGTCTGGCCTAGATACCACATTTCCCAAGCAGACTCTTCTTAATCCCAAAAGTGTCCAGATACTTGATCCCTGGGGCTGAGAAAGTAGATACGCCAATGACTGCACCATTTATCAACAGGAACTCTTGACTCCAACACACGCGCGCACACACACACACACACACACACACACACACACACACACCTAGCACCTCTGTGCATGACCTTCAAGAACCAGCCCAGAAAGCCAGCCCACTATGGATGTCACATGGAGGAGGGCAGGCACCGCTTCTACTAGCCTTCTGGGAAGCCCAGTGATGCTTCTTTTGATGGTCACGATGCCTCACAAATGGTCAGGACTTAACCACTAACTATTTAATTTTTGTCCCTGCTTTTGACTTTGACTCAGCCTGAGGAAGTCAAATCTACAGTCCCATCCACTCCCTAGTCACTCCAGCTTCCCCATGCTCCACTCACTACCCACCTGGGCTTCCCACTTCTCCACCTGCCTCTGAGTCCCTTCGAGATGACAAGTGGGTGACTGACTCCCTTGACAGAAAGTTCTGAAAAAGCAGTTTTATCTTCATTTGGTCTTCATCTCCACAATACAAATGAATTCTTTCCCAATAATTTCAGAATTTTTTTAAAAAAAAATTTTTAGACAGAGTCTCGCTGTGTAGCTCTGGATAGCTGGAATCTTGCTATGTAGATCAGACCGGTCTCAAGCTCACAGAGATCCACCTGCCTCTGCATCAATTTCCTGCACACAGCTCTACTCCCAGATGCCAATTCTGTTGACATGTGACAATGTTGTGGTCAGATTCCAGCATGTAACATTTGCCCATGCCAGAAGAGAATTTGTATACTTCTCTAAAGTTACTAAGATATTGACCTTTGTCCTGAGGTTCCCAGAACCCTGGCTTCGGTACCCATTACACGAGAATCACAACCCCAAATCAGAACATCACTGCTGAACAGTTCAGTGAGGCCAGTTAGTGATAGATAAAAAAGTAGCCATACGACGAATAGGGTTGATCAGGAGGAAGCACCAGGACACAGATAAAACTCCATCAAAATAGGGTTTATTAGCAAAGGAACACATGGGACAGATTCCCTTCCCGGCAGGGAAAATGTCTGCCTGGGTCTTGAGCTGGGGTCTTTTTTAAAAGGGAGGCTCCTGCTTCCTGCAGAAGGTGGGAAGATGTATTTTTTATAAAGGTGGGGGGGGGGGGAGTGGGAGAGTGGGACTGTTAAAACCTGTCCTCTTTAGAGATCAAAGGAAAAGCCTGCTGTGTTGGCCAAACAGTGGAGAAAAGTCTGCTTCTCTTGACTTCAAAGACCAAGATGTTTATCAGCTAGGTTCCCTTTTCTCAGGAGCATGAGAAGTCCTTAGGATCCTGTTGGTGAGGGGGCAGGGCTATCTAAAGTTTAACAGTTAGCACAATCCCTGACACATAAAAGGCAGTTGATAATGCTCCCTTCTTTCTCGATTTTTTCTCATCTTTATTTGGGTGTCCAAGATCAGAATTCAGCAGCCCTGGACTCCCACATGCACCCAGCCACACAAGATAATGGTCATTTTTCCTCCAGTAAAGCTCAGGTTTCTATTCTAAAGCTTTAGTATTTGGGGGGAATCCATCCCCCGTGACTGAGTCGTATTGCCAGTTTATGTTCAGTGTGTTATTTCCTTAGACACCCAGTTTTTCCTTTGACTGAATTGTACTTATCCATCCATCCTGCCTGCCCCAGCTGGAGTCCCCTCCACCTTACCGGGTCAGCTCCAGTACCCCCTCATTCCAGGGAGCTGAGACACAATGAAACAACAGACACTGTCTGAGGTCAGGATAGTAGCTCAGGGATGCTAGGCATGTGACACACTGTCTATCTGCTTTGGACAGCCTGCAGTGCTTTCCGGGGGCAGCCTCTGCAACCTATAGCCCTCTCCTCTGACACCTGTTTTCACCCTACATTTAATAATAATAGTCATCCTCAAAGCAAGGGATAAAAAAAATGGGTTAGGCATTAGATGGGGAGGGAAACAGGAGAGTGAAGGGCAAACATGTTGGGAAAAAAAAAATGAAATACCTTGATGAATGCTGTAAGAACTCTGCATTTTGATAGAAAACTCTGTTTAAAATGTTGATTTAGATTTACTTGCTAAGCTTGCCTGTTCTGCCTGATTGTATCTACCACACATGGATGATTAACCTAGTTGAAATGCTAAGAATTGAAGTGCTGTAAACCTCCTTCCTGGACCCTGGACCCCAGACTCAGTTGATTTACAATGTGTCCTGT
>NW_008336933.1:6127496-6137458 GCF_000622305.1 Nannospalax galili
TGATAGAAAACTCTGTTTAAAATGTTGATTTAGATTTACTTGCTAAGCTTGCCTGTTCTGCCTGATTTGTATCTACCACACATGGATGATTAACCTAGTTGAAATGCTAAGAATTGAAGTGCTGTAAACCTCCTTCCTGGACCCTGGACCCCTGACTCAGTTGATTTGCAATGTGTCCTGTAGGCCTGTTTGCACATACCAGATAACCGATAAGGAACAAAGAGAAGGAAGTTGCACCAGGCTTACACCAGATCTAGCCTTCCTGGAAAAGATGTTTAACCGAAACTATAGCTTTTAGAAGATGTTTGATCAAAGTGTCTGCTGAGGAATGCTTTTTTGTGTAATGACTATGTGGGCCTATATAATCTGTATCTGAAACTGAATGGGGGTCGATCGTTCTGACCAGACTTGCATGTCTTGGGAAACCGGTCGACCCCAGCCGGCTGGAAAGTAAAGACTCTGCTTGATTTTTACATCTCCAATCCCGTGTATTTGTTATCTGGAGGGGACCCATCGAGTCACGGACCCTAACAGACTCATTGTTCATGGAATTTGCTGAACGAGGCAGGAAGACTGAGAGTTCTAAGGAGATTTGATCACAAGTCACTGAAGACGACATCAGTTGCTTCTACACTCGCACACCTGAAACCAGAGTTGTGAACTTAACTTCAGCCTTTAAACATGGAGGAGGACTGTATGAACACTTGGTTTCCAATATAACACTTGCCTTTCTCCTCCAAACAGGGTAGGGCAGGGTACTCAAGCTCAGAGCCCACCTGGTTCATTATACTGAGTTCATTCCCAGAGTTTCCCTAGGAAAGACATACATGCGCATCCAGCCCAGCTGGGAGCAAGCCAGCTGAGTTTTGAATGGTTGCCAGGCAATGCCTTCAAAGCTTTATGAGGTCAGCACAGAATCTTCAGGGTAGGAAACAACTGTTGCTTTAGAAGTAGTCTCACCCCATCAGGCAAATTTGTTTCTGTCTCTGTCTTTCCTATCAAACCTATGGAAAGGGTCCACAGCCCTGAGGTTGTCAATGCATCACAAAGTGAAGACTAAAATCTCTTGAAGAGCCAAGAAAAACCGCAGGTCAGACCTTGCCTCACATCCTGGAGTTTTCCTTTACCCAAAGAGCAGAATTTCTCCTCCCCTGGTCTCCCACAATGTGTAGGCCACATGCTACTGTGCCATCAATGACACATTACAATCTATAGATTTGCATATCTGTCTGTTCACTAGACCTGGAGACTTGCAAAGACGAGAATGGGTGAGATGCTAGAAAAGGAGGAAGGTCTTAGGAGCCCAAGAGGTTGGAGAGAATGTGTGGCATCCTAGACAAGACAGACTTTATTCACCAACACACAGGCCACTAGGCAGATGCTGGCAGTCACCAAGGCACACACTGGCACACAGGCCAGCCAGCATAGGCACATACATAGACTGGCACATGCCACACAGAGGTAGATACACCACACACACACATACACACACACACACACACACACACACACACACACACACACACACAAACAAACACACACACAGAGTCAGGCAAGTTGGTATAGGCAGAGGCAAAGGGCTTTAGCCTCTGACCTCAAGACCATATTTATACAAAACCCACCAAAAGTGGCATCCTGTCAGAGATAGCTTTATAACAGATTATATCACTATTTACATTGGGGTTCTCCAGACATCCAACATCAGCCATTTTGTGCCAACTCATACCAAATCAGCGTATGAACTGACAAGTGTGGCCTTTTGTTTCCTACAATGACTCTCACCCAACCTTCTAACTCTAATATATAGCACAATGCCTGGTATTTTATAGATACATGTAAATGTTCAATATGTAAATGGATTAAGTTGAGCAAAATCTAAAAGAAAGTCTTCTCCATCAGTCCTACCGACACCAAAAGTAGATGGAAACACATTACTGAAAATTAATTCACTTTTATATTCCCACATGTCAGCCTTTGTTTTACTTACTAAGGAAACCAACAAAAGTTTTTAAACAGCAATAAATAATGACAACATTGACAAAATACTTATCAAATATTCCCATTCCCTGGAAGGCTAGGATTACAGGAACTATAATCAAGAATTCTAATGGCAGGACTGGTGTAGTGGTACATGCCTGTAATCCCAGCGCTGAGGAAGCAGACACAGGAGCACCACAGAGTCCACGACAACCTGGGCTGCGAAGAAAAACCCCGTCTCAAAATCAATCAATCAACAAACAAATAAATAGAGTCAGTGAGAGCTTTCAAACTTAATGATCTCTGCTAATTCTCTAAGTCAAGTATTTAAACTGCCAACTCTTGGAACCAACCAAAAACCCATGACATTAGAACTGCCGTAAACAAAGTTAAAGAAGTAAGGCTTTTAAAAAATATTTTATTTGTTTTATGTATATGAGTGTATTTGCCTGCATGTATGTAAGTGCAGTCGTGTCATGCAATGCCCACGGTCAGAAGAGGATATTGGATATCCTAGAACTGGAGTTATGGATGGTTGTTAGCCACCACATGGGTGCTGGAAATTGAACCCAGGTCCTCTACAAGAGCCATCATTGCTCTTAACTGCTGAACCGTCTTTCCGGTCCCAAGAATTGACACATTTTTTACAAGGTCTCTGAAGAGTTGGCAGGATCGTGCACATTTACATAGTACTGGAACAATAACACTAAAAGAAGCACAGAATTAGGAGCCAGAAGTTATGAGTTTGGATTCTTGTTCTTTATTAAATGCACAGCTTTCTACAGTCACTGACTACACCAGGCTCAGTTTCTCAAGCTAATGAAAATAACACCTGGCCTGCTTACCTAACAAAGTTGTCATTAAGATCAGATACAAATAAGAAAGTGATGGAGTGCTAGAAAGTGTCACTAGTTTAGTGAAACTGCCTCACCCAGGACTGCCCCACACATTAAAACTTTGTATTGGTTCTACTATAGAGTCATCTCTCAATGTGGAGAATAGATGGGCAGGCCAGCATTCAGCACTATTGTGCTTTGAATGTGAAATGTCCCCCACAGGCTAGTGTTTAAACAATTGGTCTCCAGTTAATGATGCTGCTTTGGAAGATTTGGAACATTTAGGAGGTAGAGTGTCCCTGGAGGAAGTGGATCACTGGGGACAGGCCTTAGGGTTTTATAGCCCAACCCATTTCCTGTTAGCTTTCTGCTCTCTGACTACAGACACAATGTGGTTGGCTGCCTAAGGCTCCTGCCACCATGCCTTCCTCACCATGGCAGGCTGTATTCCCTCCTACCATGAGCTGAAATAAACCCTTCCTCCTTATGTTGCTTCTTGTCAGGTCTCTGTTCACAGCAACAAGGAAAATAACAAATAACAGCAATAGTCAGGCATCCCCTCCAAAGCTTGGAAATTACATAATGCCCCAATACTGTGACAAGCCAGAACCAAAACTACAGATGTGGTTGGGTTCCAGACCTCCTGATCAAACAATAGAGACAGCGTAAGCAGGGGAGAGAGAAGTCCTTCATTGTAGAACAGCTGTAGTTTGAGTGAGAATTTGTCCATCATAGGCTACGAGTATTTGAACTCTTGGTCGATTGGTGGCACTGTTTGGGGAGGGTCATGGAACCTTCAGGAGGTGTGGCCTTATTGGAATAAATACATCACTGAGGGCGGACTTTGAGAGTTCATAGCCTCATCCCATGTCTAGCTTTGCTCTCTCTGTTTCCCATGCCTGCTTGAGGATGTGAGCACTCAGCTTTCTGCTCTGGATGCCTCCTGCCATGTCTCCGCACCTTGATGGACTCATATCCCTCTGGAACCATGAGCCAAATAAACTCTTCCTTCTCTAAGTTGACTTGGTCATGGTGTTTTATCACAGCAACAGAAAAGTAGCTAATATAATAACCTTCCAAGGGACTGAAGAATGACCCCTTGCCAAGCTGAGGGGTGAAAGACAAACTCAGCAGGGGAGATAGAAATGTCAGCATTTGTGTCGAAGGCATGGGAGGGAAGCAGAGCCCCTGCTGTCTGTTTCACAATCTAACCATCTTTGATACTCTTCTAGCTATGAACCACTCAACTATTGAATCCCTTTATTTAACTTTCTGGGAGAAATGGAAATGAAAACATTCATGTCCTTCGCTTTGGGTGTTAGATGTACCATGAACAAACAGAAACTTAATCTCTCCATCTTTAGTTTTTCTGAGACCATTCCCAAAGATTTTAGTGTTTATCCCTTGACCTGCCTACTTAAGTTGGACACCCTGTTAAGGTAAATGGATTTGTTTCTGTAACAGCAGCAGGTGCTCCAGTGCTGAGTGTTTTATTTCACGGAACAGAGTGGCACAGGCAGCTGGAGGCACAAAGAGAAATCAAGGCAGTGAGAGCCAACAGAGAGACATCACCTGAAGAGAGGGATCCTAACAGGATCAGTATAGAAGGAATAATTTTCTAGCAACAGGAGTTGCCAGTTCAGAAAATAAGAACACAAGTCATCCAGCTAAACTTCAATTTCAGATAAACCAGGTCACGTAGCACAAGTTTAGTCCATGCCATATGGGGACACAGTTAATATTAAGTAGTTACATGTCAGTTGTCTGAAATTAAGAAGACCCAGTTAAGAATCCTGCATTTATCTGGCAACCATACAATATATAACCATGTTACTACAGCACGCTCTTGGTTTTTTCTTTCCTCTCTCACTTTTGTATTGACTTCCCATTGCAGTCACATGGAAAAGCTTTTTAAATGCTGACGCCCAGAGCACATGCCAGGCCAATTATACAGAATCACTAGGACTAGGATCCAGGCTCCTGTATTTTCATGATTCCAAATGTCATTCAAAGGTGAGAACCACTGTCACACTGGAGTGATAGCTGGTGAACAGAATTGTAAGCAATATAGATCGAAGTAGTTTTCCCTAAGCTTTCATTCATTAACTCGGTCTTACGGTGAAAGCTACACGCCATTCAGTAAATAAGAAATGACAGCACCACCATGATGGCGCCATAGGAGCAGACCTGCGACAGTCATGGCCTTGTCCTCCAAAGCTCATCCTCGGTGTCTTCCTGTCATTATCTCTCCATATAAAGCTCTTTCCCTCCAAGGAATACCTGAGTGAGCCAGAATAGAACAGCATCTGTGGAATGATGCTCATATATGTGGGGACACTTGAATTATGCCAGAGGTGACACTGAGGAGCATGACAGAAAAGGTGGGGGGAGGAGAGAGGACAGGAGAGCAAAAGGGAGAAGAAGGAAGGTCTCCACCTCATATGCAAAGATAGATCTAGAACATCAACAGAAGACAGCCAAGAATCCCAATCAGAAAGGATTTTTATATCAATCCAAGATGACAGGCAATGCACAGGCCCTGTCTGCTAGACTCTCTAGGCAATAAAGTGGGGAAATCTGGGTAACAGCTATCAGAGGAGGTGGGTGACTAGTCTCTAGTCTAATGGCAAAGTAAAATAGAAACTATAGAGGGCACAACAGATCTAAACCATAGCATTATGCAGGCCTCTGCATCTTTCCCTCCCTTGCAAAATCTTTTGGAAGCCGAGCCAGGCTTCCTAATATTCCTCCATCCATTCTGACCTCAAATGAGAAGAGAAACAGATTCACATGAAGAAAAGAGAACGGGATGATTTTCTGGCTCTGTGTTCAAAGAGGCGTAAGCTGGAGCCTGTGCACTTTGAAACGGAATCATAAACTCTCCCAGGGGAGGGAGGTAATACTCCCTTGGCACTGAAGCGGCCATTCCCGGAAATGGCCCTCCCTCCTTCCAAGTTCCGATAGCCCTTCCTGAGTGATCTCCTCTCGGTGCTAACAGGGCCCTGATGGCCGCTTCAGAAAATGCTCTTACAACAGGGGTTCTAATATGAAATATGTCCCAGCTCAAGTTGCAGTAAGGCACATTTAGGGCCCTCCTGGGACTTTGTGTAGCAACTACTCGCTCTTACGGTCTCAGAGGTTCTGGTCAAACAAATACAGCACCCCAAATATTCTCTCGTGTCCCAGCGGATACCTGAAGCCAGCTCTTCATTTATCTGGTTCATTCTGCTAATTTTAAAGGCCATCATGAAGGGTAGCATCTTTAGTCTAAAAATTCAATCTCAAATTAGTCTGTTTTTAACCTTTCTTTTCACTCCAGGTTCTAGAGAAGAAAATGTTCTTGGGGATAACATTCCCTAGTCTACCCCATCATTATATGAGAATCTTGGAGTTCAGAGGTGAGTTGGCTTACCTGTTGTCCTGAACCCCTTGGTGGCCAAGCCAGCTCCGAGCCTGCAAATCCATATTCCCTCTCCAAGGCTCTTTCTGCTGTGGATGTCTTGGTTTCAGTGTAAATAAATTTAATGAAGCATTTCTTAGGAGCAGAGAAAGGGAGAAGGCAAGTATTGGATTCCTGAAGTAGGTAAAGAGGCACAGAGAGAAAATGAGCAGACCCAATTCACAAGTCTTGCCTGGGGCTAGACCTTTATAGGTTTAATATATGATGATAGTAATAATAGATCCACTCAGTCGTTCTTTTCTTTCCAGGGATCAAATTCGCCTGCTCTTTTGGGTGGTCAGATAGGAATGATATGCAGGGGCAATGACATTCCCTACACATTTTGCCCTTGACGTCCCAGGGTACACTTTCCTTGAGGGTTATAATTCTTTAGCTGACTTCAAGTCTACTTCTGGTTCTCACACCGATGACTTGGACCCAAGAGTGTATATCTATTATAATTGCTACCTAAAGAGAATAAGAATTACAGATAAGTAATTTTCTTTTTCTAACCTAACCCCCTGGAGGCATCTTAGCAGCTAATATGGGTGATGACAGGCATTTCTGTGATAATTTATACAATTTCATTTTTCTTAATCATGGATTTTACTTCTCTTACGTCACCTGCTTGAAATGGAAGCAGAATTTTTTGTCATTGCTTTTACATTTATCTTCCCCCTTGCAGAGTGTTGAAAATGTCCACATGACCATGAGAAATGGAGATTAGCATTTTCTCTGAAATGGCTTTCCTCTATCTACAAATCCTCTTTAAACAATTTACAAAGCACAGATTTCAGTGCTTTGGTGGAACACCATATGTTGAGTGTTTAAGGAAATATTAAAAGTTAATAAATGGACCTTTATAGCTATTTGTCTTGGCACAGAAAATCCTGATTAAGAAGGTATATTTTGGATTATTTGTATGGTGCATCATAGGTGAGGATTCAGGAAATACCTGGGGAGATGTAATTCATTTTTTGTTGATCTCATACCCAGCACAATGCCTGACACCTGAAAATATGTCATTAAATATTGGTGATTTGCATTAAATATACCAATAGATCTTAAAATAACACAGTATTTTGATCACACCCTTAACTTCGCCGCTGACTCATTCAAAGGCACGTCAGTGAGCCAGCCCTAACATATCCAAACCAAGCAAGAGCATCTAAAAGTTCTACACAGCCCATGATCATCTGAAATCTAAAACTGTAGTTCATAACACTAATGGATCATGAGCTCAACTTAATGGGTCAGCAATACAAGGATCTAAAATGTAATCAACAGAGTATGTCTCTCCCAGTGTAAGAAAAGGGGACATGTCTGAGGAATGCTTTATTTTCTCATGCATAGTGAGGCTAGTCTGCACTAGGAAATGTATTTCTTCTGTGAGTCAAGACAAGTATGTTAACCTTACCTTGGGATCTCCAAATATCCATATGGAGTATGTTCACACAACATCCATATCCTAATGTAGGGATCCCGTGAATGCAACCTTGTTGGAGAAAGAATCTTAGCCTGTAGAATTAAGAAAAGGCTCATCCTGTATCATCTGTGTGTGCCCTAAATTTGATGGCAAATGTCCTCATAAGAGAAAGACACAGGGAGATTCATGAGGGAAAGAAAAGGAGGAGGCCGTGTGATCACAGAGGCAGACTTCAATGACATGACCGCCAGTCAACGGACATCTGAGGCCAGAACACACAGGAAAGTCATCCCTAGCCCTCTGGAGGAGGGTGATGACCCTGAAGACATTTTGCTTTTTGGACTTCAGGCCTGCAGAACTGTGAAAGAATACATTTCTAACGTTTTGTTTCATTGATTTTTTTAAGCTAGCATACAAAATATTGGATTTCATTGCAGCATTTTCATACATATATGTCATTATATTTATGACATTCATACCTCTTGTGCATCCCCATTTCCGTTGTTGTAAGCTAGTACTTGGTATTTGTTACCATAACAATAAGAAACGAATACAGACACTGAACCAAAAGATCCAAAGTCCTGGGTATTAACAGCTCCAAGATCAGCTTTGCCTTCTCCAAGTCTTCACCCAGATCCCAAAGGACAATGTTCATTCTAGTACAGTGTGTGGACCATTTTTGAAAAATTGCCGTATCCTGTGAGAAATCTAAACATTCAAGGACCCACAATCTTATACAGCCCAGGGGAGGAAAAAGAACTCCACACACACATTCACTCAGTCACAACAACCCACAACAAAACATCCTGTTCCTTTCTGACAGGAAGCTTTCAGAAGCCTAGCATTCTGTTCAGTAGGTATTTTATTAAACTTTCTCAGTATGATAATTTGTAATTCTGCTATGCTTTTAGGGAAGAAAGGGGGGAGAAGAGGGGGGGAGAAGAAGAGAAGAAAAGAAGAGAAAAGGGAGGGGAGGGGAAGGGAGGAGAGGGGGAAAGGGAGGCGAGGGGAGAAGGGAGGGAAGGGAAAGGGAAGGGGAGGGGCAAAGGGAGGGGAGGGGAGGAGAGTGAAGGAAAGGAGAGGAGGGGGGAAGGGAGGGGAGAGTAGAGGAAAGAGAAAGAAAAAAGCTTGGAGGGGTTGCAGAGGTACCCAAGGATAGAGCATTTGCCTTCCATGAAGAAGGCCCTGGGTTCAGTCCCTAGCACTACCAAAAAATAAAATAAATATGAATATAAAGGAATTTAGGGGGTGGGAGATATGGGTCCATGGTTAAGAACACTGGCTGCTCTTGCAAAGGACCCAGATTCAATTCCCAGCACCCACATGGCAGCTAACAACCATCTGTAGCTCCAGTTCCAGGGGATTCGATACCCTCTTCTGACCTTCGTGGACATTGCATGACATGGGTGCGCCTACATACATACAGGTAATATACTCATACACATAAAAGTAATAAATAAAAATATTTTTAAATAAATTTTTTAAAAGGAATTTAGCAAAAATCATGAAAAAGTCTCATTTACCAACATGATTCTCAATTCATTCTGTACTCTTTCCCACAGTAACCTACAGAGGCCTTGTGTCTGCAGATGCCCATATGTGAAGCACTGTTGGTCCTTCTACCCATGCTGGGTTCACTCATGGGTCTTTCCAAGCTACATGAAATGTGCCTTAATTAGAGCATAATAAATCGGAATTAGAGATGTGCATAACAAGTCACTGTCCTATTTATTTGTTTGGTCGGGGAGTTTTGCTATGCTGGGGATCGAACCCAGGCCTCAGTGTACACAAGGCAAGCACTCTACCATTGAGCCACACCCCCAGAGCTCCCCCAGTGTCCTATCTGTGTCAGTAATAATCCTTGCTATAATTTGCCAAGCACCTCTCATGGTGCCAAGTGGCTGTTGTTGTCCTTTGTTAATTCTCCAGCTTTCCATGAGGAGTGTGTGTGTGTGTGTGTGTGTGTGTGTGTGTGTGCAGGCGCACATGCGTGCCATGTTGACATCATACAGGAGAAGGCAGGGCATCCAGTTTTTACCTCATTGTCATTGTTCCAGCTGGTGTGAAAGACCCTGCATTAGGGTTAGAACTCTCAGGGTAATGCTTTGTACCTAGACACTCATAAACACACCAAACAATTGAATCAAGAAGGCAGTAGAAACTAGATATCAGAGCTCAATGTGGTGGCACACACCTTTAATCCCAGCACTCAGGAGGCAAAGATAGGTGGATGTCTGTGAGTTTGAGGCCAGCCTGGTCTCCATAGCAAATCCAGGCCAGCTGT
>NW_008336933.1:6137475-6163935 GCF_000622305.1 Nannospalax galili
GACCAAATAAAAAAAAAAAAAAAAAAAAAAAAAAAAAAAAACTAGATACCAAGAATAGCAACTGACTGGGGGAAAATAGAAGTAGACATAATAATTGTGATAAAAACTAAAAACAATGAGCTTGCTGCATTTGTAAGCAATGTATCTTTCCCCGTATACTTAATAAAAGGTGGGTGGGTGAGAGGGAACCAGAGAGGGAGAGACATCAGGATAAACCACATTTTCAAAATACATAGCTTTCCACTAATAAGTTGGTTGATCTTCAAAGCTTCTCACCAACAATCCTTTTGACCCCATCCCTACCCCAAGTCACAACAAATTGAAATCTGATAGAGACTTTCATCATTCATTAAATTTTGTGGATGTTGATAGACTGCTCACTTCATCCTCCTCCCTATGAAAGTGATTTGTTTCTATCAGGGTGGTCCAACAGGATGATGCAAGAAGCCCTAGGTAACAGAACACAGAGACAGCTGGAAAAAGCCAAAGATCTCACACAGAGTGAGTGGGTGAAGGACATTTGTCAGGATGACTAGTCAAGGTGAGCTACATTTATCCATTCAGCCATTCATTCAATCCCTTGCTTTTTGCAGTGCTGGGGTTCAAGTCCAGGGCACACACCAAGTACATGCTCTGCTACTAAGCTAACCAAGCTGCACACCAACCCTGCACCCTGGATCTATTTTTAAAGTCAAACTTGTTTTGGCCTTTTCAGCTAATCGTAGCAGATACAGAACAGTTCAAGTTATAGAACCAGACCTTGATTCTGTGATCACTTGACCCAGATTAGCTCTGTAACCTTGAACAAGTGACAACTCCTCTAAATTCTACTTTTTGGTGAAAATAACCTCAACTTCTAGTGGTTACAGCTACTCATCGAGTGACTGTCCTGCCCATCAAAATGCTTGGCCCAATGACTGACTCATGAAAATTTTACTATTCTCTAACTATGAGTTTTTTCTTAGTACATGGGGTACACTTTAACCTAGCAACGTCTAGCAAAAAAATCGTTAAGTTAAATTTTCCTCAGGCATAAGTTGGCACATTGCTAAGGTGAGGATAAAATGGATAAGCCCTTACTTCTCCAGCTCCCTGAGCTCAGGGGTCTCATGCCTCCTCTTGACTTGAAACTCCCTCAGAGTCTCCTCTTGGCATTTCATGAGTATTTCATTTATTTAAGGCAGCAGGGCAGGCTGGAAGAAGGTTGTCCTTAGGACTCAATTGGACCTGGGTTTGAATGCTAGTCTTCCCCTTTCTCTATATCTCTGTCTATGTGTATAAAACAAGTCCTGTAGATGAAAATATACAGGTAGTCAATGGACACTGAGAGAGGGCAAATCGATTTTCTCCAAGGACAAGGTTTATGTAGTCCCAAGTGGTCAGCACTAAACACAAGTTCATATGAGCAACACTAAATGGACTCAGTAGGTTTATATAATCTCAGTAGATTATATATACATATATAATATATTATATATTATAGGCACATGTGTAATGATAATAATTAAAGAAGAACAGGTCATGGATTTGAGGAGTTGTGGGGAGATAAAGGAGGAGCTGGAGGGGGAGATGAAAGGGTTGAAATGATGCTAGTACAATACTTATGTATGAAATTCTCAAAATAAATTTAAGAAGAATAATCAAAAGGGTAAATAACACTTTTGTGGGACAGTTTTCTTAGGGATGATAAACTGCCACATTCACAAAAGCAGGTCTAGATGCCTGGTGCAAGGTAAAAAGCATGATTCAGTCTAATGCTTACTTTTCCATCCTGCTCCAAACTTTCTGTCTTTCCAGCTCATATTCCACCTTGAACTGTCGGTCCCCTTGCTGGGCCTTTGTTACCTCTCCTTGGTTGTGCTCTCAATCTCTGTTTCGCCTGAAGTGGCCTTTCCCCATCCTTAAATGTCTGAACCCTGTCTATTCCAGACTCCAGTTAATCTCCCCCTTTCTCACAAAGCCTCCCCTCTGCCATTCAGAAGTTGGTCCCTTCTTTCTGGACTTCCTAGATCTTTCTCTTCAGCCTTCTTAAAATGCTTTATATTGTGTTTACAGACATTATTCTAAGGCTTGTTCTCAAAAGAGCAATTTCCTAAGGACATAGTCTCTAATCTATAACTTCCAACATTAGTGCCTCTCAGTGTTGAAACATTTCAGCTGCTTAAAAAATATTTGTTGAGATCCCCTGCTTACTGCATCTTGATTCCCCTGCAGACTGAGCAGCTCCACTCCCTCTCTGTACTCTGCTCCCCTTCTTGCCTTGGACTGAGGTCCACTCCTGATCTCTGGACTACCCTCTTAGTCCAGACCCACCCACTGTGTCCTGACCCCCTTCACTCGGAGTAGCTCAATTCTCCAATTTTTTTGGAGGGTTTGTTAGACCCTCCGCAGGCTGACCCCAGTCCCACTTTGCCCTTGGCCTCCTGATCTGCCTGCCTTAGACCTGCCTACCATCCTGGTAAGTCAGATCCCACCCATTCCACCTTGATACCCCTGCAGTCTGAACGGCTCCACTCTCTCCCCTTACTCAGTCCCCCTTCTACACTTTAGGCCCAGGTCTGCTCCTGCTTTTCCATCCCAGATCGCTGACTACCCTCTTAGTCTAGGCTGTCCACTGTGTCCTGATCCCTTGTACCCACACTAGGAAAATTTTCCAGCTTCCTTTGTTAGATCCTCCCACAGGCTGTCCACCTGCCATCTCACCCTTGATCCCCCTCCTGACATGCCCACCACAGACCTGCCTACAACCCAGAGCAGCCTACTGCCCCACAAGAACCTGAAGCACACAACTGACTTTTCATACCCAAGCAAAAAGCAACCAAGCTATATCAGCAATATAAACAGAACCAAACTTCAACTAAACAAAAGGACAATAGAATTTCCTATCGGAAACACAACCAGTAAAAGACATCTATATGCCCAAACAACAATGCAAAAACACAAATAATATGAAAAGCCAAGAGAATGTGACCCCAGCAAAACCCACTAGTTCTAAAGAAGTGTACTTTGATGAGAACCCGCGGAACCCTGCGGAACGCCGTGGAACCCCATGATGCAGAATTTAAAAGAACATTCATAAAGGATGATCAAAGAACTTAAACAACACACAAACAACTCAAAGAACTCAAAGAGGATAGGCATAAACTTGTGAAGGAAGCTCAGGAAAATACAAATATGTGGCTGCATGAAATAACAAAAACAATTGAGGACTTGAAAAGTGAATTCACAAAATAGAAATATTGGGGAAAAAAACAATCCAAAATGAAGATGAAATTGAAAAACTCAATTGACTCAATAAGTCAATCTGAAATGACAGGAGAAAGCCTCACAAACAGAATGAATGAAATGGAAAACAGAATATCAAGACTGGATGGCAAAGTTGAAGAATTGGACTCCTCATGCTAAGACTATAAAAAAATTTTAAAACACACAAGAATAGAATATTCAGGAAATGTGGGACAACATGAAAAGACCAAATCGAAGCATCATAGGTATACAGGAAAGAGAAGAATCTCAGGCCAATAGAATTGACCAGATCTTTAATAGGATTATAGAAGAAAACTTCCCTAAATCAAGGAAAGACATACCTATACACACACAAGAAGCACATAGAACGCCAATTAGACAGGACCAGAACAGAAACTCCCTAGAGCACATCATAGTAAAAAACATTAAATGTACAGAACAAAGAGTCGGTACTGAAAGCTGCTAAAGAAAAACAAGTTACATATAAAGGAAAACCTATCAGAATTACAGCTGACTGTTCAGTGCAAACTATGAAAGCCAGAAGAGCCTAGATCAAAGTATTCCCAGTTCTAAATGACCATGGATGCCAACACAGAATACTTTACCCTGTAAAACTAACTATCATAGTTGAAGTGGAATAGAAAATTTTTCCATGACATGAATAGGCTGAAAGAATTTATGTCCACCAAACCAGCCCTACAGAAAATACTCGAAGCAATACAAAGGACCGAAGAGAGGAATGACTATAACCAAGAAGGTTTAGAAAGAAAACAAAGGAAGGTATAACTACAGAAACACAAAATAGGGCCAAGAACACAAACAAATTAAAATGACAAGAGAAAATACACTTCTTTCAATAATAACACTAAATATCAATGACCTCAACTCCCCAGTTGAAATACACAGGCTAGTGGGATGGATTAGGAAATAAAATCCACCTTTTTGCTGTCTTCAAGAAACTCATCTTGGCTTCAAGGATAGGCACTATCTTAGAGTGCAAGGATGGAAAAAAATATTCTAAATAAATGGCATGAAGAAGCAACCCGGTGTTGCAATTCTAATATATGATAAAATAGATTTAAAACTAATCAGAAAGGATAAAGACGGCCACTTCATTCTAATCAAAGTAACAATTGACCAAGAAGATACTATAATCATGAACATATATGCACCAAACTCTAGTGTATCCAATTCCATAAAAACAGTACTACGGGACTATAAAACACAGATTAATCCCAATTCAGTAATCGTAGATGACTTCAGTACCCACTATCTCCAATAGATAGGTCAACTGCACAAAGAATAAACAAAGAGACATCTGAATTATATGAAAGCTTACATCAAATGGACATAGCAGGCTTTTACAGATTCCACCCAAGCACCAAAGAATACACTCAGCAGCCAATGCAAATTTATCTAAAATTGACCACATAGTGGGGCACAAACAAACTTCAACTAATACATAAAAATGAAATCATCTCATGCATTCTATCAGACTACAATGAGTTAACATTTATAATTGATAGCAAAAGAAGCTCTAGGAACTACACAAACTCATGGAGATTAAACAACACACTGTTGAATGATGAATGGGTCAAGGAAGAAATTAAGAATGAAATAAATGTATTCCTGGAATAAAATTTAAATGAGAATACAATGCAACAAAATCTCTGAGACACCTTAAAAGCAGGCCTAAGAGGGAAGTTTATAGCTCTTAGTACCTACATTTAAAAATGAGAAAGAGCACATGTAAATGACTTGACAGTACAACTCAAGACTCTGGAAAGGCAAGAACAAACCAACTCCAAACCTAGTAGATGAGAAGAAATAAGAAAATCAGAACAGAAATTAATGAAATAGAAACAAAGAAACAATGAATCTAAGAGCTGGTTCTTTGAAAAGCTGACCAAGATAGACAGACCCTCAGTCTAGTCAACCCAAAGAAAAAAAGAGAAAATTCAAATTAACAAAATTAGAAATGAAAAAGGAAATGTCATAACAGACACCAAAAAATCACAACATAAAAGAATACCTTAGAAACCTATATTCTATTAAATTTGAAAATCTAAAAGAAATGGATGAATTTCTAAATTCATGGAAAACACAAAAGTTAAACCAAGAAGAAATCAACAGCTTAAACAGACACATAACGAAGAAATTGAAACAGCAATACAAACCCTCCTAAATAAAAAAAAAGCCCAGGCCCAGACGGATTCACAAAAGAATTCTACCAGACATTCAAAAAAATCTACAACAAATACTTTTTAAGTTATTCAAAAAGATAGAAACAGAGGGATAAATCCCAAACTCCTCTATGAAGCTGTATCACTCTAATAACAAAATCAGGTAAAGACAAAACAGAAAACTATAGGCCATATCCTTAATGAACATAGATGCAAAGATTCTCAACAAAATACTTGCAAACCATATACAGTCACACATCAAAAAGATTATCCACCATGATCAAATTGGCTTTATTCCAGAGATGCAGTGATGGTTCAATATATATGTCAATAAATGTAATAAATCATACAGGTGGACGTAAAGACAAAAATCACCTGGTCATCTCAATAGATGCAGAAAAGGTCTTTGACAAAACCCAACATTCATGCATGTTAAAAATCCTAGGGGGAACTGAATTAAAGGAAACATACCTCAACTTACTTGAAGCTATATGCAACAAACTCATAGTCAAGATCATTCTAAATGGAGAAAAACTGGAAGCATTCCATTAAAATCAGGAAACAGACAAGGCTGTCTACTATCGCCACTCCTTTCAATATAGTGCTTGAAACTTTTGCAAGAGCAATCAGACAAGAGAGGGAAATTAAAAAATACTAATTAGAAAAAAAGAGGTCAAATTATCACTATTTGTAAATGATATACATAAGAGTTCCCAAAAATTCCACCAAAAATCTGCTAGAAATTAACAATACTTTCAGCAAGGTGGCAGGTTAAAAAATCAACTCATAAAACTCAGTAGCCTTATCCTATATACCAATAACAAGCAATCAGAAAAAAGAATTCATGGAAATCCTCCCATTCACAATAGCATCAAAAAACTAAAATATCTAGGAATAAACCTACCCAAAAATATTAAATATTTTTACAATGAAAATTTTAAGTCTTTAAAGAAAGAGATAAGGGAAGATAACAGGAGATGAAAAGACTACTGTGTTCATGGATTGGTAGAATTAATACTTTAAAAATGACAATCCTATCAAAAGCAATCTATTGATTCAATGCAATGCCAATCAAACCCCCCCATGACATTCTTTACAGAGCAAGAAAAAAAACCTAAAATTCACAGGGAATCACAAAAGATCCCAGATAGCCAAAGCAATCATCATCAAAAAAGAGCAATGCTGCAGGGAGCTTACCATACCAGATCTTAAACTATATTACAGAACTATAGTCATAAAAACTGCATGGTACTGGCACAAAAACAGACATGCAAACCAACAGAACACAATAGAAGACCCAAACATGAATGCATAAAATTTCAGCCACCTGATATTTGACAAAGGTACTAAGAAAACACAGTGGAGAAAAGACAGCATCTTCAACAAATGGTGCTGGCAAAACTGGATCTTCACCTGCAGAAGACTGAAATCGGACCCCTATCTTTCACCCTGCACAAAAGTCAGCTCCAATGGATCAAAAACCTCAATGCAAAACCTGAAACTCTGAAACTGCTAGAAGAAAACATAGGCAGTACCCTACAAGGCAAAGGTATAGAAAAGGACTTTCTGAATCAGGCATCAGTTGATCAGGCATTAAGATCAACAATAAACAAGTGAGATCTCATTAAACTGAAAAACTTCTGTACAGCAAAAGGAACAACCAAGGAAGTGGAAAGGAAACCCACTGAGTGGGAGAAAATCTTCACCTGCTTCACATCCAACTGAGGATTAATATCCAGAATATACAAAGAATTCAAAAAACAAAGAAACAAGAAAATAAATAACCCAGTAAAAAGACAGGCTAAGGACCTGAACAGAGTGTTCTCAAATGAAAACATAAAAATGGCTAAGAAACACCTTAAAAAGTGCTCAACATCCTTAGTAAATAGAAAAATACAGATCAAACCACATTAAGATTTCATCTTACCCCAGTGAGACTGGCTAAGATCAAGAGAACCAAAAGCACCAAATGCTGGCAAGGATGCGGAAAAGAGGGAACATTCATTCACTGCTTGTGGGATTGCAAACTCTGCAACCACTGTGGAAAGTAGTGTGGAGAACTCTCTAAAAAATACAAATGAATCTACCATATGACCCTGTTATACCACTCCTTGGCATATACCCAAAGGACTCATCCTACTGTAGAGATACCTGTATATCCATGTTTGTTGCTGCTCTTTTCACAATAGCTAAGACATGAAAACAACTTAATGTCCCTCCACTGACAAATGGATAATGAAAACGTGGTACATTTACACTACGGAGTTCTACTCAGTGGTTAAGAAAGACGAAATTTTGAAATTTGCAGGTAAATGGGTAGAACTAGAAACTGTTATATAAAGTGAAGTAAGAGGCTCAGAAAAGCAAGCAACATATGTTCTCCCTCATTTGTGGATCTTAGCACCAATCCCTTATATGTGAGTATATATCCTGATATAACAGCAGGAGCTAGGAAAATGGAAAGGAAGCACAGAGGTAGAGGGAAAGAAAGAGTTTGAGAGAGGATGGTAGGAAACAGATGTTACCGGGGGGAAATGAGAAAAATGGGGTGTTCAACTGGGAAGGGAGGAAGGAAGGACATACAAGGAACCATGGGGGTAAAGCAGAAGAAGGAGCTGAAGGGAAGGGGGCTAATAGGAGACAAGTATTATCAAGGGAAAATGTAGAAAATGAGGGCATTTAAATTGGGGAGGGAGGAGGGAGTTTAGACAGGGAGAGAGAAAAGAGATAAATAAAGCTTAGTTGGTATGAAAAGTCAGAGGGAAATATATAACCTTAAAAATCTGAAAAATACACATACAATATCTAAACAAAAATTCATGTGTATACCTGAAATTTAGCTAACAAGGAACATAGTTGCAGACAACAGAAACCTCCATTCCAGTTGTTGGTGAGGATAGTCCAAAAGACTCCCAAAGTAATACAGGCTATTACTACAGCCCTTGGTTACCTCCCAGAACTTGAAGGAAAGACCCTATTGTTGAAGACAGGACATAGTTTGGACATAAGAATTGGAGCAATGGAGTTGGAACTGAAATTTTCAGTCTTCTACATGAAGCCTCCTCCATGAAGACTAGCTCTCATAGTTCTAGGAGATACTATGTAAGATGCTAAGGGAGAAAGTCAGGCCATGGTCCAAACGAGCTCCAAAGTCTAACAATCACAATGGCTGGCTCAGCAAATAGCTCTATTAGTGCAGTACTAGGACTTTTATCTAAGTGACAATCAAAAGCTATATAATTGAACTTAAAGCCCTCTCCATGAGAGGGAACTCAGGTATGGTACTGTAAACATAGTCAAGTACACAAGGATGGAGAGGTCATAGATCCTAGAGAAATCCCTATCTCTGTTGTGTCTCTAGACAAAAGAAATCTCTTACTCTATGCTAAATATGAGTCTTTATATTTACAGACAAGTATACCATTCACCACTCATCAAAGAAGCTTCTTTTTGCAACATATTGAGGCTATTACAGAGTACCACAACTGGTCACATACATAGAATATATGTCTGAGAGATGTCCAGGCCTAAGTGACATCCATAGTGGAACTCCTACACCTAAGGCTCATGGAGCATAGCAGAACAGGGGTAAATGCATCCCTCAACTCTCACCAGAATGTGATGCACACAGAAGGCCACAACAGGTTAAATTTTAGAGAACAAGAGACTACAGAGTGCATGTCCCTGGATAGGACTCTTATATTAAACTTCACCCACCCATGGCTCAGGGATCATTGTGGAAAAGGGGAGCTGAAAGATTGTAAGAGCCAGGGTTGGTGCACGAACATAGGAAGCAGAAGCTTTCAGGTCTTTGGGAACATATTCATTAACTTAAAATAATGGTGACAACATGCACAAGACCAATGCTGACTCAATCAGACAAAAACCCAGCATAGAACAAGGAAAATGTGCAGCAGGCCCATGTCTACCAAAGAACTATTGGCAACTGATTACTGCTGGGTGAGGGTGAGTAAATCTTTTAGGGAATGACTCTAGTTAGGCTGACTGGACTCCAGTGGATGAACTTACACTGAGGGACATCTGTGTACAAATGCTTGACCAGATAGGACTTAACATATATGACAGAATGCATGAAATCCAGTGGCAGAGGGGACTTATGGAGGGGCATGGATTGGGGAGGGGTCTAACTTTCATTAAGATCTATTATATAAATGCACAAAACTCAATTAAAATGGTTTTTAAAATTTGTTGAACGAATGAAGCAATAACAAATTATTTTCATTTATAAAAAGAATTATTTAAATGTCTATGATCAGTTAACAAATAAGAAATTTAGATTATCTTCACTGAACCAGAAATTCTTTTTTTTTCTATTTTATTTTATACAAAATAAAACAATCTGCACATGTTTATTAGGAAATTTAAGGTTTTTAATGGTTTCCCTTGCTTTTCCAAATATTTTGTAGTCTCTCATTTCCTGGGTAAAAAAGAAAATTAATTTAATTATGCTACTTCTAGCATTTGACAGCTCTGGGACTTTGTGTTTGAGAAATCAAAGTAATCAGTGATTTTGTTAATTCAGTGGTAGAAAATGTGTCAAAAATATCACCTGTCTTTGTATACACTAGTGAATTAACTACATTTCTCCTGTTTTAATTTGTTTGGGGTTCTCTAAATGGCATATTAAACATAACTAATATATCCGGTTTTCTGATCATCTATGCTTTAAATTGTTTTAACTTCAAACAAAACTGTAGTACTTTGAAAAACTTATTAATGTAAAATTTTCAAAGTTATGAATAGAAAACAATACTTCTTTAAAATGTCAAAGATTGGGGCTGGAGAGATGGCTCAGCGATTGGGAACACTGGTTGTTCTTGTAAAAGACCCGAGTTGGAATCCTACCAACCACATGGCAGCTAACAACTCTCCATAACTCCAGTCCCACGGGATCCAACAGCCTCTTCTGACCTCCGTGGGCATTGCACGACATGGGTACACTTACCTACATGCAGGGAATACACACATACACATAAAATAAAAATAATAAATTTTTTAAAATGCCAAAGATTAAGAAACTGAGCTCACCATCTAATTTCAGCAAAAGGGCATTTCCAGCATCTTATATGATTGTCCTAGGCATGAAAGTAAGTTCCTCACCTGGAACAAGGTGAAGAATAAGTCCAGTCATGTGTAAGGTCAGTATTGCCTCATATTTTTAACCTGTCTTAGGACAGTTTAGCAGCATACTTTGAAAATCTTTGAATACAGAAGCTAAAGCTGGAGCACTCTTCTGTCCACCACATTGTTCGGGTAGTAGAGATAGCCCATAGAGAGAATCACAGAGATGCAGTGTGCTTGTGAATGTTTTATTATTTGTGCATCCCATGTATGAGAAGTGTCACAATCGTATAATGGAGACACTGCCAGCCTAAACTCTACCCCATCTTGTTCTATGCCTTCTAACATGTTCTGTACTGGGGCTCAGCTGTAAGAGAGTATACTGCTCTTCCGGAGGACTCCAGTTCAGTTCCAGCACCCCATATCAGCTGGCTCACAACCACCTGTAACTCCTGCTCCAGGGGCATCTGATGCCCTCTTCTGGACTCCACTCACTTGTGCATACCCACACATAGACGGACACATGCACATAATTTCAAAAATAAAATCTTTTAAAAATCAGGGCTTCAATTTTTTCCATTTTATAAGAAATTTGTGAAATATGATCTTTTAAAATACACTATATTTTTAAAGAAAACAATTTTTATTGATAAACCTGTGAAAGATTTAATGACTAATATCACTTCATCAATACTATTCTCCACAGTATTAGAATCTCCTCAATCTCTCCTTAGTAATAAAAGTGTTTTGTGCCAAAAAACATGCAATAACAATGCAGCAGATTGCTGGACATGTCAGACCATGGCGTTATGCTACATATTTCACTAAGTCCTGTCCATCACCTGGCTCTTATTATTCTCTGTTATTACATATGAAAGAGGAAGGTGATGTGAGCAAGATGTCACACTCAGAAGTTACAGGCCAGGCCAGGCATGGCAGTGCATGCCTTTATCCCAACAGAGGCAGGAGGATCCCTGTGAGATTGAGACAAGCCTGCTCTACACAGTGAGTCCCAGGCCAACTGGAGCTACAGTAAGGCCCTGTCTCAAAAAACAAAACAAGGTGCTGGAAAAATGGCTCACCAGTTAAGAGCACTCTCTGCTCTTGCAGAAGACCCAGGTTTGAATCCCAGCACCCACATGGTGACTAACAACGTCCATAACTCCACTTCCAGGGATCCAATACCCTCTTCTCTCCTCCACAGGCACTGCACAACATGGGTGCACTTACACATATGCAGGCAAAACACTCATACACATAAAATAAAATAAAAATAAATTTTTGAAAACAAAATCAATAAAAGTGAAAAATTCCAGGCCTTCATTCCTCCACAGAAACATTAATAAATAAATAAAAGCAACAGAAACTAGAAAACTTTAAAATGATCCCAGAAAAGACAAAGATCTAAACTGCCTCAGTCAACTTAGATGGAAAAAGAAAGGGTGGGAAAAAAGAAAGAGAGCAAAACATATCAGAACCTGAGATACAGTGAAGGTGATTCTAGGAGAAAAGTTTATAGCCATAAGCGCTACACTGCAAAATTAGAGCATGCTAAGGTAAATAACTTAATAATAAACGTCAAGGTCTTAGAAAAGCAATCAGAAGCCAAAGCTCAAAGCACTAGGTGGCAAGATATAATAACAATCAAGGGAGAAAATGAAATGAAAAAAAGAGTGACACAACTATTATTCAGCCACAAAGAAGAGTGAAATTCTATCATTTGTAGTAAATGAAACTAGAGGACATTTTGCTGAGTGAAATTAATAAACCAGACAAAGAAAGACAGGTACCCATATGTGGAAGTTACAAAAGGTGATCTCAAACAGCTACTGTTATACCTCATTCACAGGACCCCAAGAAGACCACCAAGGACCCAACACACCAAAAATGCAAAAGCAAGGTTTATAGTTTATTCCGGCTTAAGCTCGGGCTCTCAGACCGCACCGATATAACGGAACCGTGCTGAGAGCCCCGGGTGGGGGAAGAAGGGGCTCTTTATAGGTTAGAGACAAAGGGAGGAGGTGAATAACAGCGTCACTTTGTGGTTGGTCCAAGAATCCTGCACGCGACAACACATCTTTGAACTGATCGGTTGTACAGGATGCGGTCGTGGAGATTTTTTATTGGTGGGTGTTGTTCTCAGGATTGTGGAATGTGCTGGCTATCTGTGTGGTCAGGAGTCTTTATTTTTACTCTATAGAGCAGTGTTCATACCCAGGCTTATCTAATCTATAGTTTCCTGGAAGGGGAACAGCAGGGGAGGAGTAGCAGCAGGTGTGCATTTCAAGCATTACACAGAAGCTGAAAAGAGCAATCAGTGGAGTGTCAGGAGGGGTTGAATGAGGGGGATCTCTGGGTCCTACACTACAGAATCGAATAGTAGTTATCAGAGTCTGGGGAGAGTGTAGGCAAGAGCAAGAGGAAGAGAGAATAGTCAATCAGTACAGGGGTGCAATGGAAAAGGAGAATACTCATGTTTTATAGCACAACAGGAAAACTGTGATTTGAATATTTCAAAATATCTAGTAGGATTCTGAATGTTTCTAATAGGAAGAAATGATGCCTTGTGAAGTTACTATGCCAACATCATAGTTACCTGAACAGCCTAACTCTTAAATTTGCTTTTTAAGAGTGGGCCCACACTCTGGTGCTCATCCCTGAGGTATCTCTTGAAGGGTCTGTCTCCTGGAACTGTGCTGATCAAACTGTCTTTTTTGAACTCCATCCCTGGGACTTTGTCCCCAAGCCTGGCCCCACCTGTAATTTTATTCAAAATGACTTCTCCGGCTTCACTGCAAAAGTACAAGCTTGGCTCCACCCTAATCTGAACAGACCACCTGGCCTTTTCATCCTTCACTCCAGTCACGCATCCTTCCCAATCTCACTGTGTGCAATGGAGATGGATGTGCCACTTTGGGCACTTTGATGTGCTAATTCTGAAGAATACCCACATTCATTCATTCATTGTCTTTTTGGGGTGGAGTATCTAATTGAGGCTTATCAAGGAAAAGAGATCAGGGCACCAGGTCTCAAGACACAGGAGTACATGGTTTTGCTCGGGTGATTAAAAGTCATTGGTCCAGATTATATCCATTATATAAAAGTCATTCACATAGCCTCCCTTTATTTTATAAATGAATAAGCAAGTCCATTGGATTGGTCACGGCTGATGAACTAATCTTGAGTGGTGGGCTAGTCACGGATGGTATGCTGGAGAATCGTCAGCATGATGTCATCTTAGATCCCTGGAGTAGGTGGCACAGTAAAGGAAACATTGGAGAAGACACAGGGAACATGACAACTGTTCATTCATGGTTGAAATTCAGGAAAAAGTCTCTCTTGCCAAGGTGTTGTTTTCTGGCATAGCTTTACCTGTCACACTGCTATCCAAGGAGGCCTAATGAGAAAGCACAGTTGCAGAGCCTTGGCTCCAATCAACGAGAGATTCAGCCATTAGCTGGCCCTTAACTTAGCTTATTTAAAACCATGGGTGATAAAACTTATTTTTTAAGATGCTTTTCCAGCAGGTGGTAGGAGGGGAAATTGAGAGGAATAATTTTTAAAATTTAGAGTAATTTTTTTTTATTTTTATTTATTATTTTTATTTTATGTGTGTTTATTGCCAGCATGTACATAAGTACACCCATGTCATACAATGCCCACAGAGGTCAGAAGAGGCTGTCAGATCCCCTGGTACTGGAGTTAAGGACAGTTGTTGGTTGTTATGTGGGTGCTGGAATTCGAACCCAGGCCTTCTGCAAGAACAACCAGTGTTCTTAACCGTTAAGCCATCTCTCCAGCCCCTAAGTTGTTTTTTCTTTTTAATGCAAAGTATAATTTGTTCCTGAGCAGTACATCCTTAATTCCCCCTTTTTTGTTTATGTATTAAATTTTTGAATATTAAATTAATTAGTATAATTATGACTGAACTTGGGGTAATTAATGTAGGGAATCTCATGAGAGATACAAAATTCCCAAAATTGAAAAAAAGTGATAAAAGTTTTAGATACATAGGCAGGATGACTGTTTGTTCTGACGTATTTTAAACAGCTTGAGCAGATTTTTGTGTTCAAGTAGTGCTGAAATCAAATCTTAAAATATATTAACATATATATGAGTCAATTTTAAAAGACCAAAGGAATTTATGTAAGTTACTTTCATTTGTCAGAGTTCATTAGGACAAACAAACACCTGGGGTTTGGCTTCTCTCAAGATGATAGTGCCCACTGATGGGCAGTCAGGATAGGATTGCATAATTTGTTAAGTTTGCACCTGTGATAACCAAAAAGACAACAAGACAGTGTGACGATTTCCTTCTGTGGAGGCAAAGGAAGTCTGCGTGAGATCAAATGCTTTGAAATAAAAACAGAGTGAGATTGTCATTGAAGAAGTTTTAAATAGAAGCAAATATTGATATCCATATAGTGCAAGTAGGTTAATAAATTGAAAAGTTAATTAAGGAATTGTTTGAAAGCACAAAAGGCAGCTAAAAGTTTTGCCCACTGGGTGGTGTTTGCTCCATGGCTATAGAGGGTGCCATATTCCAGCATTAGGAAAAGGTTTCTTGGTCTCATTTACTGTCTCCATCTGAGGGATTTTTTTTTTTTTTTTGTCAGTGTAGTGGAAATGGGATATATAGTTATGACAGAAAATATTTATATGGAAGTGATGAAATTCCACAAGGAAGTTAAAGGAAGCTTGTCCTAAGAAAGAATAGCAAATTGTGATTCCCCCCTCCCCATGGTCTGTAAGAGAAAGCTGAAATTATTTGAAGATATGAAAGAAAAAAAAATTAAGATTTTGTCCACCTGGGCATGGTGGTGTTTGCCTTTAATCCCAGCACTTGGGAGGCAGAAGCAGGCAGATCTCTGTGAGTTCAAGGCCAGCCTGGTCTACATAGTGAGTTCCAGGACAGCTGGAGCTACAGAGAGACCTTGTCTCAAAAAGACCAAAAAAAAAAAAAAAGATTTTGTCCAGTAAATTAGGTGGATTTGGATCAACCCTGTTGAATAAGAGTAATTAAGCTGGCCTGCCACTGCACTTAACATTTAAGGTATAACAAGCTTAAGTGTGGCTCCCATAAGTTTGTGGGGATTTTTAAATTTTAATACTTCTAAAGTGCTAGTAAAGTCTCTTAAGCTAACCAGGGAGTTGATTCGCCTCTTATTGTTTTTAGGGAGTGGCAAGCTTAAGGGTGGTTCCCCTTCTCCTGTAGCCTAAGGGGTAGATGTTGTTAGAATAATAACTTCTGTTGGTAATATTATATTCCTAAGCTGGTCTCAATGGCATAATATTTTTATTATAGGTCTAGTTCTGTCTTCCTCTTGGTCACTGAGTAAGGGGTCAGCCTGTCTCATGAGGTTTCAGAAGACTTTTGAGATTAAAAAATCTTGGGTCTGAAGTAGAAGGGCCGAATCTCATCTCCAGAGCCAGCTTCTCCATTGAGTTAAAAATAGCACAGGACAACTAAGTAATAGTTAAAAAGGGCATTTGCTTGTTTTAAAATGGAATCAACTGGGTCTTGCATTGGGACTGGGAAGTGACAAAAGTCAGAACACTTGATTTTAAAGGGACACTCTTTGATCTCTACATTTTTATGTTTATGAGTATGTGGCAGTTAACACTCATAATGAAGGAAAATTAAGCCAACAAAGGTATCACCCTTTACTATCACCAGGCCTGAGTTTCTCCCTGGTTATATTTGGAGTGACAAGAAGTTTGAGGGCTTAGATCCACAATTAGCTAGCTTGTATCTATAAATGGAGGCAAACTAAAGTATTCACTCTCCTTGATGATATTTTTTCATTAGAGGTCATTTTTATTCACCTGTTAAACTTCAGTCCAGGTCTGAATGCATAAAATTGGTCAAATGGATACAGACTAGGAGTGTCTTGATACTCCTGTCTAAATTTCCCTTGATTTGCTCTTTAGAACTTTATATTTCTCTCCTAGTGCACAACCTTGAAGAGAGAGGCCATGCCAGATGTAGTTGCTTAATCTCTCTGATAACACCTGAATTTTCCTGTATCTTCTTCTTTATTAGCAACTCTAAAGAAGGTGTGACGTTTTGTGGGCATCACACTGTTTGCTGTTGTCACAGTTTGCTGTTGGAGTTGAGGGATGTATTAGTATTCTCTCTACCTCCTTTCTGCTATGTTTCATGAGCCTTAGGTATAGTGACACTGTAGAAGTGTCACTTAGGGCTGGGCATCTCTCAGACACATACTCTGTGTGTGTGACCAGTTGTGGAACTCTATAATAGCCTCCATCTGTTGCAAAAAGAATCTTCTTTGATGACTGGTGTATGGTATTCTTGTCTGTAAATATAAGGACCCATATTTAGCATACAGTAAGAAATTTCATTTATCTAGAGGTATGAGAGAGAGATAGGGTTTTCTCTGGGATTTATGACCTCTCCATTCATGTGTGTTTGGCTATATTTGCAGAGCCACCCATGAGTTCTCTACCATTGAGAGGGCTTTAAATCCAATTAGATAGCTGTTGACTACTCCCTAGATAAGAGTGCCGCTACTGCACCAATAGCAATAGTTTGCTCTATCAGTCATTGTGGTTATTTGGTTTTACAGTTGGGATGAACCACTGATTGATTTTTCTCCCTTGGCAGCTTGTATAGTGTCCTCTGGAACTATGAGAGCTAGTTTTCAGGGAGAAGGCATCCAGGTCAGTTCCAGCTCCATTGCTTCAAGTCCTGTGTCTGAAGTATGTCCTGTGCTTTGACTCTCTTTAAAAAAAGATAATTTTTAGATAACCATGATAGAGCACAGGATGAGTTCTTCTTTTAAACAGGCAGCATTATGACACACAAAAAAAAATACAGGGAGTTTTGAATTTCAAAGAGTGAAAGGCTTGGAAATGTAGGGCAGCAACAGCTGCCATTTTCAGCATAGCAAACACCAAACCAGGCACAATGCTTCCAGTTTCTTTCATCACCTTTTACCCTGGGGAATCTTTCTCAAGCATTTCAAAATGAAAAAAAATGAATTGAAATGAAAACTTCTGAACTAATTATATGAGGCTACCATTTACCTTGATCCTGATGCTATATATCTTAGTAGAGCCAGGCATGCTGGCCCACACCTTTAATCCCAACACTCAGAAGGCATAGGCAGGCTGATCTTTGTGAGTTCAAGGCCAGCCTAGTCTACACAGTGAGTTCCAGGTCAGCTGGGGCTACAGAGAGATCCTATCTCAAAAAACTAAAGATAGATAGATGATAGATAGATAGATAGATAGATAGATAGATAGATAGATAGATAGATAGACAGATATTAGATAGATAGATGATAGATAGATAGACAGATGATTGATGGATATAGATAGATAGATAAAAAATAGATAGATGATAGATAGCTAGATAGATAGATGAGTAGATAGATAATAAAGTTAATTTTTTTTTCATTTTTTAAAACTCTTATTAGAAAAAACTTAAAAGCCAGGCATGGTGGTACATTCTTATAATCCCAGTACTGGCAAAGCAGAGGCAAGAGAGTTTGAGGTCGGTCTAGGATACATAGTGAGTTCCAGGCAACCAGGGCTGCAATGTGAGACCCCTGTTTCAAAACAAATAAAAATACAGGTCAATATTCCTGATGAGGATTGGTGTAAAAATCTTCCACAAAATCCTAACAAACAGGATTCGAGAGAATTCAAGACCCATTGAAAAGATTACACAGCACAATCAAGTAGCATTTATTCCTGCCATGCAAGGACAGTTCAGCACTTAAAAGTCAATAGGAACGTCAGAGTAAAGGGAAAAATCACATGATGATTGTATTAGTCACTTTTCTGTTGCTGTAATACACAAACTGACCCAAGCAATTTATGGAAGGAAGAGTTTATTTGAGCTTACAGTTCTAGGGGAATTACAGTCCATCATGGCAGGGAGGCATGGGTACAGAGGTAGCTGGAGGAGGAGCAGAAGCTAGGCTCTACATCTTCCAACAGGCACAGGAAACAAGAGAGCAACTGGAGATCTGGCAAGGCTTAAGAACTCTCTAAGCCCACCCCCCAGTGACATGCTTCCTCCGGGATAGCCACACCTTTTAAAGACCTCCCAAAAACAGTGCCTCCATCTGGAGACAAACTGTCCAAATACTTGGAGCCTATAGAGGACATTTTCATTCAAATCACCACAATGATCTCAGAGGAAAAAACAGTCAATGAAAGTCAACATCCTTTGAAGATAAGAACCTTCAACAAGCTAGGAATAGAGGGAAACTAGCTCAGCTTAACAAAGGTTGTACATGAAAGTCTACATCAGATTCTGGTCAAGACTGCAGTTTTTCCTCAATATCAGGATTAACACAGGATATTGACTTTCACTACCTCTAGTTCATACAGCCCCAGAAATTATGGTCAGAGCAACTAGACAGAAGGAAGTAAGGAAGGGAGGGACAGAGGGACAGAGGAATGGAGGGAGGAAGGGAGATCTATATTGGAAAGAACATAATAACATTATCTGTTTACAGACTACACAGTTTTACATGTAGGACAGTCTAAAGACTATGCATACATACACATGTAAACCTATTATAACCAGTAAATTAATTCAGCAAAATTGAAAGATAGGAAATCAACAATAAAACTCAGTTCTATTTCTCTCATTCCCCATAGCATCAAAAGAATAAAATAATAGAAATAAACTTAACCAAAGAGGCTGAGAAAGGCTCCATGCCTGAAAAAATAATTTTTTTATTTTTTTATTTTACGTGTATAAGTATTTTGCCTGCATATATGTTAAGTGCACCCATGTCATGCAATGCCCACAGAGGTCTGAAGAAAATATCGGACCCCCTGGAACTGGAGTTATGATTTTTCGCCACCATGTGAATGCTGATAACCAAACCTGGGTCCTCTGCAAGAGCAGTCAGTGCTCTTAATTGCTAAGCCATTCTCCAGCCCCTGCCTGACAACATATTAGTCAGAATCCCAAAACTAGTCCTAGGCCCATCCCTATACTTCCTTATAAAATCAAGTTTTAAGAATTCTGCTAAGTCAGTTTGACCAGAACTCCACCCCTGACCCTCAATATATATTTGCAGTAAATATCCAGTCAGGTTCACATTGTCACCATTCCCCATGGAATTTCTGACCTAACCTGTCCTATTAGGTCAGTTTACCCAGAACTCCCCTTAATTCTGATGTGACTCTTAGTAATTTTTCATGCATAGGCCTCCCACACTGTGTAATGCCAAATTCTCTCCTGGGAGACCTGTGCACACTCTCTCAGCTCCCAGGCCCACACTGTCCTAACACCTGACCAACAAAACTGACATCACACATTCCATTTGGGTTTTTGTATAAAGTTTATGATTTCTGAAAGAGATTTACTTCCAAAGACATACATTCATGTGCTCTTTCCTCTGCATCTCAGCTGAGCTTTTTGAGATCCACCACTGACAGCGCCCCACCAGCACCATGCCCACACCCCACCAAGATGGTGACTTCCCGCCACTTCCCAGCTTCCTCAGCATCTGTCCTTAGACCCTCTCCCTCATGCAACTGAAGCTGACGGATTGGATGAGAAGGGTGACTGTCTCCCCATCTATCTACAGGGTCTCTTAGGGTTCAGTGTTCATTCTCTCAGAGGACATGCCTATCCAACACTCCACCCCTTCCTCCGGCTGTCACAATCTTTCCACCAATCTTCTGCAAGACTCCCTAAGCCTTGGAAGAGGTGAGAGATGCAGGACAATCTGCCTTTTATTGTGGCAAGATATTGAACTCCTGGGCCTCCCCATCATCTGTTTTCAAGACATGGCTATTGATCCATCTCAGTGGTGGATATAAAGACAAATGAAAACACGCAGACATATCTAAATAAACATGGGTGTAAATACAAATGCTTAGATACTTTAGCAGGTGTACCATACTTATCAAACAGAATATCTGCAGCAGCGTCCCCACTGGAGCCTAAAGCCTTCCCTGACGCAAGGGATTGGCCTGGTCTACAGCACCAGATGTGTGTTCCACCCTTAAGAGCAGGTCTCATCCAATTAGAAATTTGTCTGTTGTACTATGTCAGTAGAACCATTATTGCGGGGGTCTCTCCCTCTCTTCATGGGTCATTTGCCATGAGTCCATGAGGGCAGGGGGAGCAGAAGCAGCGAACGGAGTCAGGACGGCCAGTGAACACTGACGGAAGAAAGCCCTTCCGGGGAGGCTGGTCCCACGGCACAGTGAAACAGCAGTGATACAGCTCCAGACTCAGTGAAACAGCTCCAGATTCAGTGAAACAGCTCCATTTATTCAGTGGGAGAACTAGAGAAATTATAGTGTGGAGGCAGTAGCCAAAGCCTCAGCTGATAGGTGCTCATAGTATGCTTTATTTACATGTGGCAGTGGGCTCCTATCGTCCGACTATCAGGCAATGCCTGATTATCATATAGAAAAAACCTGGGGGTAGTTTTTACTCCAGGTAACTATGCCAAAGGTCATGTTCCAAATAAGGTCAGGCATCCGTGCTTGGTGGCACTTTCCAGGTAAGCCAGGAAGAGAGAAAGAGAGCAGGAGGCCCCCTGCTGAGAAGGGGAGTCCTTCCATTTGGCACCGAGCCCCTTAGGGCTATCCAGACATGGAGAACTACAACCCTAACAGCAGGGTTTCCCAACACATTATTGCACCATCAGGCATTTCTTGGCATGTCAATAGTGTGCAGTACGTGGGGTCCATTGTTGAGCAGATTTATAGGGGATCTTTTCCTCCAACCATCTGCATAGCACCTTCTGGCACTATGAAAGCCATCTATCTAGTGGCATGGAGTTTTCAAGTTCGTCTCAGCTCCATCTCTCCTTCTGCCATGCTCACATCATGCAGTGTCTTCAACATGGCCTTACTGACCTTTCTTGGTGTACAACCAACATTAGTGGCAATAGCCTTTGTTAATTTGAGGATCTCTAGAATCTCTCTAACCAACAGCTCATGTGGGGGGGGTGCAACCCACTCCTGGTACTGTAATTTTTACTTAACAATTGTACAGTTTTGGGAGCCTTTGCTTTTATTTTCATACAGAATTAGGCTGTTGTAGACCTTTTTCCAGCCATTCTGGTGGGTATCACTTATATCTTACCCAACCACAAACTTCCCAAGAATCTTACAGTTACAGCTGGCCTTTGTTTCTTCAGGTGTACTTGATAGCCCTCAAATGGGTTTCACATCTGTAAAACACTCAGAGGTTAACATTATATATTAAATCAACTTGGACAAGGTCTAACATAGCATGGAAATATTTTATCCATGTGTAATAATTATTTTCTCAACAAATCTCTGTTGTATACCATAGCATGGAAAAGAGGCAGTAACTTGGTTAGTTCTTTACTATCTTTGGTTATCCCGTTGGAGTCATTCCACATTCTGGAGATTTACATGGAGCCTCTCTGTGTCTTTTTATCCTTGATAAACTCATGGGTGCTGGCTCAAGTTGCCTGACCCTGCACCAGGTTAAGGAGGCAAAAGGTCCCTCTGTCCCTGCTGTACCTACTGGTTTCCCAAGTCAGGAAGGCCCTGGGTCTGCCTCCTGACTGTAGCCATATCTTCCACACCTCTTCATCGACCATACCTGGCTGCTGGGGGAGGCCCTGGTGGGGAAAACTGCCTCCACCCCTAGTATAGCCTTTCTTGGGAAAGAAATGTACCTGGTTTAATCTTAACCACATCTGGGACAGTTTTTATCTTTTGTATGCCTTTTGTGAACTGTTCCTCAGTTTCTGAAAGGTTTTAAAGCCTTTCAGAAACTTCTTAGCACAGAATTTGGTTTTTTGTCAATTTTTTCTTTAGGAACTTGGGCTAGATATAAATCTTGCCTCATTTGTCTTCAAATAACCCAAACAGACCTTTTCTGCCTTGCCCTTATTATATATCTTGTAGGTGGTTCTATTATTTTACAGACACATTTTACACACTGGTTTGAGTCGTTTAGATCTGTCAAAGCCTGTCTTACTTTACAAACTCCTGTCCCACTAGGGACTTTGTAAAACCATTAAAGCTCCACACCATTCTCGAGGTCCCTGTTAAATTAAGCTTTTTAAAAAAAAATCTCTGGTGAACACAGTTCTGTCTGGCCCAGCAAACTGGGCATCATATATTGCTTTCCTCATACCTAGCTCTCTCAGTAATGCCTGTCCCTCTTCTATGGACTTCCAGCCCCTGCTAACCATGGGAGCATCCATTGGTGATGATATCTTTAATGCCTCACACAAGCCATTCCATTAGGGACTACTTCCCCCTGTATTGGCCTAGATTAAACAATTTATGTCTCAAGGCCAGATGGGTGGTTATATAACTCAGCTATCATGTTTCTGAAGGACTTGGACTAATATCATTTGTTCCCATGTTCCATATCCTCACAAACCATGTGGTGAAGGGCTCCTTTATTGCTTGTTTGAAAGTCTTCCCTAGACCCAACAGCTGCAGTGTGGAGTATTTTCTGCTGGCTATAGTATTGTTAAGGCTTTTATCAGCACGTTGAAGCATGATACTTTCCTCTTTTTGCATTAAAGGTTGAATCTGAATTAGCTTTAGCTAATTTTATGTCTAGGTTGTTCCCTTTCTCATTACTATTTGTCCTTTCCCATGGGTCTCTGGACTCCTGGTTCCAGGATGACCCTTATATCACAGATCTAACCTGGGCTCTTTTTTCTCTTTGGTCCCCTAGCCTTAAGCAAGTTAAAATCTCCCATTCTCTTTCTCTCTTAGCAGTTTACTCTAGTTCTGAGGCCAATGCTGAATTCACCAAGCGCTCCTCTCTAGTGTTTTCAGATTACCCTGGGGCTATTGTCCCTGCCTTGGACAAGTCTTTTATTATGCAGAGAAATGACCAGGCAGCCTCAGCAGCCGCTTTTTTCTTTGGGTTTCCATTTTGCTTCCAAGGCTTGCAAAATTTTGTCTAAATTTTCCACAGTCCTTAGAGAATTTTCATAAACACGTGGTCGTGACCCCATTGCTCAAGTAACTGCTCTATTTTATGCCATTTACATGATGGTGGCCACCTGAGGATTTCCCCCATTGAATTTTCTGCATCTGTGTAGGTGGCCTCATTTTAGTCACAAATTTTACTATTCATCCCATAATCCACGTGACGGCTGCTAACCCCACTAAGCTTATGGGGATTGCTCACGTTTTCCCCTTCCCCAACTTTGTTTCAGTCTTTTGCCATACCAGAGACATCATCTTTCCAACCTCCTTCAGTTTGTCATTTCCTGCCACATATCCAGCCATACTACACCAATTTGTTACACCAAATTCCCTCCTGGGAGACCCATGTGTACTCTCTCAGCTCCCAGGCCCACACTGTCCTAACACTCAACCAAGAAAACTGACATCATGCATTCCATTTGGGCTTTTGTATAAAGTTTATGATGACCAAAAGAAAGTTACTTACAAAGGCATACATTCATGGGCTCTTTCCCCTACATCTTGGCTAAGCTTTTTGAGATCCACCGCCACCAGCGCCCTGCCAGTACCTCACCCACACCCTGCCAAGATGGCGACTCCCCACCTCTTTCTGGCTTCCTCAGTATCTGTTCTTAGATCCTCCCCTCCCCTTCATGCAATTGAAGCTGACCAATTGAGTAAGTGGAGTGACTATCTCCCCCTCTGTCTACAGGGTCTCTTAGGGTTCAGTGCTAGTTCTCTTGGAGGACATGTCTATCCAACACCTTGGCCTGAGCTATAAACTCCCACTTGCTCATGTTTTCAGAGTTGAGCCCAGTCTCTCCTCCATTGCAAAACCCATGATACCCATTGAGATCATCCAGAAAAAGGAACCTTACTATGTCTTAACAAACACCATTGAATAATTTTCTTTTAATAAGACAAAAACTTGGTCAGCAAAAGATACAAAATATAGTTTAAAGAAATTAGGAAAGACACAAACCAATAGATAGATGACCTGTATTTGTGAATTGGAAGTCCTGAAATTTTAAAATGTCACTTACACTATTCAAAAACCATCTACACATTTAGTGAAATCTTCAATGATATCTCAAAGGTGTTTTGTATAGAAAGAGAAATTTCCATCCTAAAGTTCATATGGAATTTCAAGAGTCTCTAAATAGACTAACTAACCTAAAAAGGAAGAACGAAGTGAGGAGTCTCACATCCTTAATTTCCATACTAACTACAAACTTATAGTAATCTTTCCTGGACTTTACATTTCTCCAAATAAGAAGTGGCCAATAGGCCTATGAAAAGATGTCAAACACCATTGGTCATCGAGGAAATGCAAACCCGAAACACAGTAACACACCACTTTCTACTCATTTGGATGTCTATTTATTTTACATTTATTTATTTTTTGTGAGGGTGGGGAGGGCACCAGTACCACAGCATGCTTGTGGAAGTCAGCGGACAAGTTGCAGGAACAGGTCCTCTCCATCCACCACATGGATACTGAGGATCAAAATCAGATTTTCAGGTTTGGTAGTAAGTACCTGTCCCTATGGACCATCTCATGCTAGTCCCTGGATAGCTATATTTAAAGAGCAATCACCATAACAAGAAAATCAAGCGTTTGTGAGAATGTGGAGAAAGTGGCACCCTGTACCCTGCCGGAGGAAATATTAAATTGTATAACCAAACCACTGTGACAAAATGTACAGTAGGTACTAAAAACAAACCAAAAAGAACAAAAACAAAAAACAAACCCACAACTACCCTATGAACCATCAATCCCACTTCCCTGAATCCACCCTCAAGGAGTAGAAAGTAAAGACTCAAACAAATATTGGTGCATCCACATCTCTAGCAGCATTAGTCACAATATGCAAAAGTTTAGAGCAAGCCAAGTGTCTGGTGACAGCTGAATAGAGGAGACATTAATATGTGGAATATACATGTTCTGTATGTTCGAAACAGTATGATTTGGAGTTTAAAAAGAAAGAAATCCTGTCACATGGCTGAAACATGAATGAGGATATTATGAACATGAAATTAGCCTGTCTCAAAAGGATAGATATGTATGATTCTAGTTGTCTGGGTCAAATAGTGGTGACCAGGGTTTGGGGAGAAAGCAGAGTGGGAAATACATATTTAACAGGTGCAGAGTTTCAGTTCAGGAAGAAAAACTTCTGGAGGAGGATAAGGGTGACAGTTGGACAACAATGAGGAAGTTCTTACTGTCACTGAACTATGCACTTGAAAATGGATAAAATGAAAAGATGAAAAGCTATTTTAAAAAATAAGAATTAAGATATCTGATGCCCAATATCATTTTTTAAGAGTCCATATGTATAGCTAAAAGCTACATAAGAAGAAACAATGCCAGACAGGAGATACCTTCCTTCGAGTTGTTAGCCAGGGTGGCCCAAGAGACTCCCGGACAGTAATCCAGCATAGAACTGGGAAAATAAACATCAGGCCCTTTAGCAATCTTATATAAAGGAATAGTGACAACTGATTGCTGTTAGATGAGGAAGAGCTGATCTTCCTAAAACAAGGAACTCTAGATAGGCTGACTAGATTCAGTGAATGGACAAGCACTGGGGAACGGCTGGGGGCACTGACACACAGCAGACAGTAACAGGGATGACAGAGTATGTGGGCTCCAGTGGGGGGTGGGGAGGCTATGGGAGGGTGCCATTTGGGAAGTGGGTATATAGATGAATAAGATTGTTTGGGATGTTCTGTATGATATACACAAAAAAATGAACAAATAAAATGAGTTATATTTTAGGAGGAAGCATAAAAATTTACTTCACGTTAATTAGTAGAGGTGATGAACATTACCATTACATCCATACTCGGGTGCCAAGGATCTGAGTGTAACCAGCTGTGATTAGTAATAATCAGATACATAGAGATTAGAGACACATGTACAAACATCTAAATGTTAGTAGCATTAAAAATAAGTCTTTCTGTAGGAAACAGTATATTTTAAAATGAAATGGAGATCTTTTTTGAAGGTTAGACACTCACTCAATCTTATGTCTTA
>NW_008336933.1:6164094-6220998 GCF_000622305.1 Nannospalax galili
AAATCTGACCCCCTTTCAAATTATCAATAATATCCAATCTAAACATACTTCTGCTGAAGAAATGTTGTTTTACAAATATGAAGCATTCCTGAACAGATGAGCGTGCATCATGCTTAGGCACACTGCTCCTGGATGACTGGGATTTGATATCTAATTCTACACAAACAGTGATCTTATCTCCATACTTTCCTCCTCTTTCAAATACTATTTATTAAACAATTAACCTGTAGTCAGAGACTCTGAAACTTGAGAGAAAATGAGTTTTGCTTTGAATTAAAATCAAAATGGATTTTCAGAATATTTACTATGTAGCACAATACCTTAAGTCACAAGATTTCAGTGTTACCTGGCCACTCTGCCAAGAAGAGATGGCATTAAATTTCTCAGAATGTGGCCATAAAAGAGTAGCAGGTGGGAGTCCAGAAGGATTGTGAAACTGATTTCCCTAAGACTGTAATATTTGGGCCCATGAATCAACACGTGTTAAAATTCATAAAACTATATACCAAGGGTCTATAAAAAGGACCAGTAAGATGAGTTGGGAGGTAAAGGCGTTTGCCACTAAGCCTGGTGATCTGAGTTTGATTCCCAGACCCCACATGGCAGGATAGAACCAACTCCTGCAACTTTTCCTCTGACCCCCACACATGCACTGTGGCACACATGTGTCCACACACGTTCATGCTCTTCATGTCTCATTTAATTATTTCCATCTTGACGCATTCCTGTTCATAGATTCCATATCCTCTAAGGTCCCCTCTATTGACTGCTAGAGTGATAGTTGTCCCTCTGAGAGTGAGAGAGAGCAACTAAGTCATCGTCAAGTGTCAGACAAACATTCCACAATATCTTAAAGCATCTGAAACCTAATCTGCATTTAATGTGTGATGTGCCATTGTGATCTGGATCTCTCCTACTTCTGCTATCGATCTCGCCCTAGCTTTAGAAGTGTACACCCAATAAATATGACCCACCAGGCATATGCCAGCAGCGCCCTGCTGCAGAATATGCCTCTTGTCAGCTCTCCCTAGGAAATAATCAGACCTACATTTAATATACTTGTAACAATAGCAAAGCGCCTCCGGGATGCAGTGTGAGAGGCAGAAGCCAGAAATCATTTTACTTTGTTTATTATGCTGTCATTTACTGTCATGTGGTAAAGGCCAGAGAATCTAATCCCCTTCTCTACTGGGATTATCATAGCTTGTCCTTGTTTTGAAAATGTAAATTTAGATTTGAACAGAGTGTACCCAGGCCTCACTGATCACCCGATAGCCACACCATCTTTCCAGCTAACCCAACACTCCCTTCATGTTCTCACCTATTCTTTTGATCACCTTCTCTTTCTCTGCCCCATCTGACTGCCCATTACTGTCTGTCTTCATTCACCCTATGCTAACACACACAGCTACGAATCCCCTATCTTTACCCAGTTTCATTTTGCTTGAAACCTTTCCCCCATTGTCCCATATTGGTGGAGAACTTGTGACTGGCCTAAATAGTCCATCCTATTCTTATCCAGTTGATCCAAGACTCTTACTCAATGCACCTGCCTAAGCTTTGTAGAAGCCTGGTTTAGATATGGCTAGAATGTATCCTCCATGGGTCCATGTGTTACAAGCTTTGTCCTCAGTGTGGGGATGCTGAGAAGTGGTGGAGCCTTTATGAGGTGGGACTTGTTACAAGGTACCTATGGTATTATGGGCACTGCCATGGGAAGGAATTGACAATTGGCTTGGGCTTAGCTATTCTTACCAGGGTGAGTTGTTATAAAAGAGCATGACTAGGGCTAGAGAGAATGCTCAGCAGTTAAGAACGTTTGCTGCTCTTTGGTTCCCAACACCCACTTCAGGCAGCTCACAACTTCTTATAACCGCAACTCAAGGGGACCTGATGGTTTCTTCTAGCCTCCTCTGGCACCTACACACACATAGCATACATTCACACAGACACACACATATATAAAAATAAAAATAAATCTTGAAAAAAGATATTTAGCTTTGGGGCTGGAGAGATGGCTCAGTGTTTAAGAGCACTGGCTGCTCTTGTAGAAGACCTGGGTTTGAATTCCAGCACCTACATGGTGGCTAACAACCATCTGTACTCCAGTTCCAGGGGATCTAACATCCTCCTTTGTCTTCCTTGGGCACTGAAGGACATGGGTGCACTTACATATATGCAGGCAAAACACTAATACACATAAAATAAAAATAATTTTTTTTAAAAAGATATTTAGTTTTAAAAAAAGAAAGGGCAGGTCTGACCCGTCTCTCTCCAGCTTCCTTTCATGTGATCACTCACATACTGTGGTAACAATGACATCTGTACAGAACCTCTCACCAAAGACCAGATAAAAGGAGTTGCCCAATATGGACTTTTATTCTCCAAAATCAGAGCTAAATAGGTGTCTTTTCTTTATCATCCATCCATCTTCAGGAATTTTGTTATAGTAAATGGAAAGTTGACTAATGTGAATTTGATCATGAACTTAATATGAAGTGATGGACATGTGTCATGTCCAGTTCACAATGGCTCATTTCCCTCCTAATGTGAGCTACTGTCAGACTCAAGATTCTATACGAGGGGCTGGAGAGATGGCTCAGTGGTTCAGAGCACTTGTGGCTTCTGCGGGGGACCTGGGTTTAGTTCCCAACACCCACATGACAGCTCACATGACCCTAGTTCCAGGGGATCCAACACCCTCTCTGGCTTCTGAGGGCACCTGCACACACATGGTATACATACATACATGCAGGATCACACACACACACACACACACACACATAAATAAAAATAGTAAATATTTTTTAAAATGTTCTGTAGGAGTAGAAGGAGCCAGAGCAGAGTGGGCAAAAAAAACAAAGTGCAGCACTTGCCCATCCACTCTGCAAACGCTCTTCCTGTTCTCGGGCAGCCACCACCTTAGAGCAGTAAAACCATTTGTTTAATCACTTTGCTTTGCTCTGACTGCACGCAATGAAATGCTTACCCTCTAAAATAATTTCCTGACTATTTGCTAAGATTCATCTCTGACATTTCATTAAATATGATCATTTAACTGTACAAGTACAAATGCATTTTTAATTTAGCTTACTGCAGATATTACAGATGTGAGGAAATGAATTCCTATTGCTCTAGGACAAATATATCATTCACATATGCATGCCACAAAAGAACAAATTATTAAAAATTACTGAAACTTCTATGAAGATTTATATTTAACTTTTGCATTTTCAATCTCTATGTCATTGTGGAAACACATAGCATGAAAGTTTGTCAGCCATGATTCCGTGAAGAAAGTGTGGGTGGTTCCATAATGCTATTTGATCAATAGCATTACCTCTGCCCTTGACACACGATGGTACTAAAAGATATGGGAACTGAGTTTCAGGTGTGAAGTTACGAAGTTAGCAGACTTATCACTAAGCAATTGACTATGGGCCTTCTCTACCAAACAAAAGCTCAATGGAAAATGTGTCCTTGGTCCTGGGTACCACAAGTCTAACTGTAGCTCAGGCACAGCTTGAACAGAAAAGTGCTTAAAATATAAATCAATGTTCTTAGTACGTATTGCCATTGGATTCAGAACTCAGGAAAGAATGGGTTCACTTTTAGCCTTGGGCTATGAAATCAAGAACTTAGATGTTACAAACTAACAATTATTACCTTATAAGATGTCAGGTGTTTCTACAGCATGTACTTTTATTAGCTTAGAATGAAACACTATGTTAATAAAAAAATCTTTATAGTATATTTTCAAGAGGATCAAAGTAAAATAATAAAAGTTTGAAATAATTACTTAGGAGAAAACTTATTCCAAATGAGGAAATAACCAGCTTATCACTTGCAAGTATCCAAAAGCTAAAAGCAATCAAACCAAACTGCAGACACCAGTGAAATGAAAATTAGGCAATGAGAGACAAACTTTCTCCCAGCCTTTCTATGTTTTAGGTCATGATTAAGTAAGGAACTCAGTGGAAAGGATTCCATCCCACTTCTCTCTACAGTTTCTAAGTCATGTATTCATTATCTGAACCTTTTTTAAAAGGGGACCTTTGAGATCATGTGAATTAAGTCGAATGTGGGTACTTTCTCTCTCCTGATAGACAAAATGCCATTCTCCCCTTCAACAAGGTGAGATTCGGAGTGCTCCAGGTACAGTGTGGTAGACTTGGTGAGAAGTAGTTACCCCCCAAATTCTCTCACTTCTGAGTGATAGCAGAGGTTCTCCTTTGACTTAGTTCATTATGTGTTACTGTAACCAAATACCCAAGGCTAGGTAACGTACAAATAAAAGAAATTGATTTGGCTCATGGTTCTGGTGGTTGAAATTTCCAAAACCCATGAATGCGTCACAATATGGTGTGTGGCATCATATAGTAGGAACTCAAGTAAGAAGGTTTATTTACATGGTCTCTTTCCAGAACTAATCCACTTCGGAGAACTGTGTTGATCCCTTAATGAGGGCAGTCATGACGGAGTCACCTAATCACTGCCCACTAGACTACATCCCCTAAAGGTCCAACCACCTCAACATCACTGTGCTGGGTACCAACTGAGCCGGGGGCGGGGGGACACAAGCCACATCTAAACCACAGCATCTCTGCTACTTGATGAAGCACTTGGGCCAGCCAGAAGAGCTTTAATTTGCATGCTTCAGGCTTGTACGACACTGCCATTTACAAATGTTGTGATGTTAGTCCTGTTACAAGTGATGGCACTGAGTGAGGCGGTGTGCCTAGAAGGAATATACAGCAGTTCAGCCGCAGATAGGGGGATGCACCTATCCCAAAATGATTGGGTTGAAATGAGATAAACTTTACAAAGATTTTTCTTTTGTGCAAATGTCATTTTTCAAGACCAGAACCATAATCTGCTAAATCAAATAGATTTTGAATACAACGTGTCAAAACATTGAGACTTAATTCTATCTCTTCAACACCTAGCAGACAGCTGGACTAAGGATAGTGCTATTCATTTTTAAGTAGTTCCGGTTCACAAGTGCATGACATTTGGACATACAATGGTAAGGTTTGCATCGTACTTTTAATTCAAAAAGGTGGGGTGAAGGGGGTGCAACATTCTCCTTAAGAACAATAGCATTTTTTCAGTTACTTCTAGAATACTGAAAGACACTGAGCCCCAATTGCTCAAATAATTTCCTTTTTATTATGAGTGACAAAGAATCCGCAGCTGTATTCTGAATAAGGCAGTGAAAGTTCAAATATATTCCCCTGAAATAAAATATAACCTTATTCATTAATTGCATTTCCATCATCTCCTCTTAGTTTCTGAGTACTTAGCAAAGTCTTCTATGGTGCTGTGACAGTTTGAGTATCTCCACAAAGGTCCATGTGCTAGAAGCCAGGTCCTCACTGTGGGGGTGCTGGGAAGTAGTAGAGCTTTGAGAGGTGAGGCCTACTATCTGGCAGTTGAGTCATTGGGAACACTGGCCGGAGAAAGGGTTAATTCTGGTTTTGCAGATTCATGCTCTCAAGTCAAAAAAGTGAATCCATACCTCGGTTTTGTGCAAACAGCACAGTCACCTTTTCTTGCATGACCAACATATTCAGCTTGGTGAAATGAGTTCATCGGTAATATTTACATGACAGGTGATCCACTGAAAAGCCCCAGGCCCCTGCCTACTAAGCTCCTTTTTATATCGCTCTGAACCTAGAGCAGAGTCCATGCAAATCTGGGTTCAGAGCATTACCAGGTGCTAAAGTACTAGTGGTCACCCCAGGCTCAGACAACAAAAGACACAGACAAAACCCAGTGCTGGGAAAGTGACATTGATCCATACTCTGTCCTTGCTCACCTCAGAGATCCTGTTGGTTTCAGCAAACCCTTTCCAACCAGGAGAAAGACAGTTTTGTCCTGTTTAATTTGTTGCAGTGTGGCACATATATCAACCAAATGACCTCTTGCTGCAACATAAAGTTACTCTGCCAGGATTCTAAGAACTAGTCCCACCACATCACCACTTTATAATGTTCTGGGAGGCAAAGCTGGAGTGTTTGGAGTCTCTGGTCACCAGGATCATGAGCCAAATAAATCTCAATCCTTAGGTAGGGTTGGAGATTTTTACTCACTTCCCCACAGTCTTCATCTTCTAAAGACCTGTTTCTCCCACCTCTCCTGCACGTACCAAAACTCTCAAAGCTTTCCTGCTGCTCCTTCAAATTTCTATCAAGGTCCCCTTTCAAGAAATGATCACTATCAGTTCTTCACACCCCACTGTGAAACCAAGTTTCTGTTTCCTCTAATGGCCACACAGTTGTTATGGTGCCAATCATGTGGAAGTATTGGGACACTGTGGTTAGGAACAGCCTTGACCAAGGGCTCAGCCTCATGGACCAGCTATGGACCTTCCTACGTGAAGACTGTAGCTCTCGCACCCTAAATCAGCAGTACTAGATGAAGGGACGGTGAAGAGATCTTATCTGTCTGATGGGCTTCAAGTTACACAATGTTTTATACTTTTCAACACATGTTCATTCATTTAACACCTATCTCAGCCTAAAATGGCTTGGGGGGTACATTAGGAGAACAGTATTATGACCTCACTAAGATATATGAGGGCTACAAAGCTCACCTTCTTAGTGAAGTTACATTACTTTTACCAGGTCACATCTCTCTGAAGAAATTTAATCTGGGGTTATATGTATGCTGAGTCTGCACACAGTACTAATATATGGTAAAATCTGTTTTGTAATGAATTTAATAAAACTACCTCACCTTCCCAACCCCCAAAAGTCACTTGGGACAACCTTAACAGTAAAAAAAAAAAAAAAAATACATATGTGTGTGTGTCTGTGTCTGTGTGTCTGTGTCTGTGTGTCTGTGTGTGTGCTGGATAGCTTTAGTTGTCAACTTGACACACCTAGGTAGAAGGAGCCTCAACTGGTGAATTGCCTCCATTGGACTGACCTGTGGCTATATCTGTGGGGCATCTTCTTGATTATTGTGTGATGTGGGAGGACCCAGCCTACTGTGGGTGGTGCCACCCCTAGACCACTGGGCCTATGCTGTATAAGAAAGCAGGTTGATCAGGGGCCAGGGGAGCACGCCAGTAAGCAGCATTCCTCCATGACCTGTGTTTCAGCGCCTGCCTCCAGGTTCCTGCCCTGAGTTCCTACCTTGGGCTTCCTGATGAACTGTAACCCAGGAGATGTAAGATAAAATAAATCCTTTCCTCCCCAAGTTTGTACTGGTCAGAGTATTTTGTCACAGCAATGGAGAAACAAACTAGGACAGAAATTGGTACCAAGAGTGGGGTATTGCTGTAACAGACCTGACCTTGGTGTTTTGGGGAGAATTATGGAAGCATTTGGAATTTTGGGCTGGAAATTGCATTGAGTGCTTAGAGTTTGTTGCTGTGGAGTTTGAAACAGTTACATTGAAGAGCAATGTACACAGTGGAGGCCTGGCTTATAAAGATTCAAAGGGAAGTGGAGGCTATCAGGGCTGTTCGTTCGATATTTTGAATTGAGAATCTGGTTTCTGGTTGGCTGGGGCTGAAGAATCAGCTGTGATTAAGAAGAGACCAGAACCACTGAAGTGAAAACTTTGCTTTACTGTGACAATTGATGCTGGTTAGCTGGGGCTGAAAACTAAGCTGTAAGTCAACAAGAGACCAGCATCACTGAGGTGAAATCTTCTGGGAGGTATTTCCTCGGGGTCAGCACAGAAGCTGTGGTACAGAGGGAACCCGAGCCTCCATCTCTAGCTGAAAGCAGGACTTGGTAATGTGTAAGGGTGTCCTGCATGATTCTGGTGTTGAAAGTGTGAAGGGGTCACAGAGAGCAGCTGATGCTTGGCACCCTGGGAGGCCAGGAAAGGCCATTGGTGAAAGTGCAGCTTCAGTTGCAGTTAAGACCCCAGGACTGAAGGGGTCATGGAGAGAATCTGAGGCTTTGCACCCAGAGAGGCAAGAAGAAGCCATTGGTTAAGGTGTAGCCTCAGTTTTAGGGGGGACCCCAGATTTTGGAGATGCCCGGACCATGGGACAACACCCAGTGCAGCAGCAGGTATGGAATGGAGCTATTCTGGGTCTTCGATAGAAGCTGTGTGTGCTGTGGATGGCAGAGTCAGAGAGGTAGAGCTGCCAGAACCCTTTGGATCCCAGAAGATCCTAAGTGAATCCCAGATGTCCAGGCTTGAGCTGCTTTGCTGGACTTAGGTTTTGCTTAGGTGTGCCCAATTCTCTTTTTAAATAAGACAATACCTGTTTTGGATTTTATAGGAGGCCACAGTTAAGAGACTTTTAAAAGAGACATGGACTTTTAAGTGTTTGAATTTTGTAAGGACTGTGGGACTTTTAAGGTTGTACTGTCTTATGTTGTGATATTGTTTCTTGGGGACAAAAAAAATGGAAAGGTTGTGGATTAATAGTGAATTGTTTGTGTGTCAAGTTGACAAGGGGCCAATTGTGTTGGATAGCTTTAGTTGTCAACTTGACACATCTAGGCTGCAGGAGCCTCAACTGGGGAATTGCCTCCATTGAACTGCCCTGTGGCCATGTCTATGGGGCATCTTCTTGATTGCTGAGTGATGTGGGAGGGCCCAGCCCACTGTGGGTGGTACCACCCCTGGACCGGTGGGCCTATGTTGCATAAGAAAGCAGGTTGATCAGGGGCCAGTGGAGCAAGCCAGTAAGCAGCATTCCTCCATGGCCTGTGCTTCAGCTCCTGCCTCCAGGTTCCTGCCCGGAGCTCCTATCTTGGGCTCCTGATGAGCTTGACCAGGGAGATGTAAGATGAAATAAACCCTTTCCTCCCCAAGTTGGTATTGGTCAGAGTGTTTTGTCACAGCAATGGAGAAACAACTAGGAACACACACACACACACACACACACGTGATCTCCCAATAGAGGGCAACTTGGAACTAACTCAGAGTGGGAAAGTGGGTTTTAGTAAATGATGACAGTGAAAAAGGCATTCCCAGCAAGATCATCATGAGCAAAGTTCCCATTAGCAGTTATCATTTTCTGGATCATACTTGACTCCACAAGGATTATACAGACTCCACAAAGCTGTCCTCTGACCTCAACACATACACTGTGGTGTGCATGTAAACATACACACACACAATCATATGCACCAACACAATAATAAAGATTTTTATAAAAGAAGTGTTCAATGAGTTTTAAAGTGAGGCGATACGATAAATAGGAATCAAGTGAAGAAAAAAATTCATCTCTCCAGAGCAAGTCAAATAACTTGTCCTGTATCAAAGTCTACTTCTGCCCACCAAGGAGGCGACAGTCTCAGTCTTTTCACTAGTACTATCCAGGACCAGGCCATGGAAATAATCTCATTTTCATGAATTACTAAGAGAACTAATTTCAACAAAAATATCAGCATAACTGAGGCACCATTATCAAACAAGATATCTGCTTCCCTTTTCTAAGGAAATTCCTGTAATTATGCTCCATCTCTTCCCTAATTCTGAGAAATTAAATAGAGAGGTAAAAAACCATTCTTCTGACCATGCTGTGAGTTAAATATACGGCATTTGTATTTTTATTTAGCTTCTCATGCCTTTATTTTATTGTTTTGAGTCAGGATCTCTCCATGTAGCTAGTCTCAAATTTGTTACGTAGCCCAGGCCGGCCTTGAACCCATGACCTTCCTGCCTTAGCATCATGAATGCTGGCACTGCATGTATGGGCCACCATACCTGGAACACTTCTTACATGTTAAAAATAGTACTATATTTAAAGAAAATATTTCAGTGATTTTTTCGTTTATTTGAGCTCTACTCAAAATATAGTACATTGTTTTCAACGTATGTCCGAATCTAGCTCCCTTGCCTTAAATTGCATTCCTCAGTGAGACATGTATGCTTAATTATGTTCTGTGGCATTCTGAATGCTGTATGGCCTAGACACAACACCCAATGGTACTAAAGCAAGAATAATGTTAATAATGATGATATCGATTAGGCTGATGAAGGTGATAGCTGAACTCACCGTGGTTAATACAAACCCTTCTTCTTCTATAACTTCTGTACCAGCTAGTAGCCAGTTTCTATGACTTCCAATTATCTTTCCTTCCTCATAATATCTAGTTTCACTAAAAGGCTTTTATCTGGTCTTTGGGATGATTTGGCGGGATAAAAGAAAATAAGTTTCCCATAACTGAAGAACTCTCGCTTTATCACAAGGGAACTCAGCAAGAAAATATGTCAAGTGAGATAAAAGAGAACTTTCAGAAGAAAAATAAATCATAACAAGCCTCAGACGACCTCCTCTGAGTAGAAGGACTGTTAAAATACAGTGGAAAGACAAATGCAAGAAAGTTAAATGTGGCCAATAGATGTTTGAAACTTGAGCATGTCTAAGGAGATGCTGAAGGCAAAGATGCCATGCAATAACAACTTTCAGCCTGAAAAGGCAGGTCTAGGTCACCTCTTCCCATCAGATGAGTCAGGGATGATTACCCACGGCAGAGAGCTCCAAATAATTGCTCTAATCACTCCAGTGAGCCCCTTACCTTGCCCTAGCAAAGGAGTAATACGTTAGCCAGCTTCAGAGGCCAGGCATCCCCAAACCTGACATCTCTAACAAAGACGCATCTATTCTAATGGAAGCATTCCTTGATGTCGTTCATTGGCGAAGAGTTCTGTAGTGGCTTCAAAGCTTGCAGCAGACAAGGGTTTTGTTAAATAATTTGGGAATTTATTTTTGCAGGTTGACTTGATATGATGACACTGGATAGAGATTCATAACAGTAAGAAAGGCTAAGACATGTCACCCAGAATTGTGTTAAGGATTCAGCTCTTCCAGGGAGCAGAGGATAATTAGGGCCATGTGTCATCAGAACTTTTCATGTCAACAAAGGAGCACACTCTCCCTAAATAAGAAACTGTCAGATCCAGTTAAAGCTATGAGAGACAGGGACTGTGTTCCAACCTGTACCTTCCAGTTAGATGTGCCAGTTTATTTCAGAATCTAAGTCAGGAGATGCTTCATTTAGAAGTTTTATGCATTTGTTTTAATGCAAAACAAATGACAAAAAACTTTTTAATTCTTGAGGAAACTGAATGACTAAGTCTTCCTTTAGCACCTAAACATTTTTCCTCCTTGCTCAGATAATTTTAATAGAAGCCAAAACAAGTTATTCTGAGCCTAAAAACAACAAATTGTGTAAACTGTCCATTCAATGACAAGGAACTTTCACAGAAGTATTGCGGAAAATCTCTCTAATGTGGTAGAGATAGATAATGATCCAAATCCAAGTCGTCCTTTTCATATAGCAACATTGGGAGTCCATCCACCAACATGTAGCCTTTTTCTACACAGAATTTAACATATATTATTAGAGATATTCTCTTTGTGTCTATTTCTCCATGTAAAACTAAGCTACTGGAGACTGTTCTCTGTTCTTTTAACCCCTGCTGTCTGTCCTAGTAACTGCTACATAGTTGATTCCAAATAAATGCCATAAATGAGCTTTTCTCTAAAGTCTAAATCAATATCCTATGCTCATTTTAACTAAAGGGGTATTGCTGAACTACTTTTCATTTTATGTGAATGTCATTCCTTTTTTCTCTTTTCTTCCCTTTTTAAAAATGTTTTTCAAATGGTACAGAATTGCATAAGGCCATTTTCATGCAAGTATATAAATATGCTTTGAGCATATTCTCCACATACCCTTCCACCTTCCTCGTCAAACCCTTACCCTCACATTAGTCCCTTTGGCTCCCCTAGACATTTCATTCCTATCTTCATGACATTTGTACATATATGGCTTTTTGTATCTGAGTAAAATCTAGGACCACTAATGAAAGAAAACGTGTGACATTGGCCTGAAACTGACTTAATTAGTTTAATATGACTATTTCCAGTTGCATCTATTTTCCTGTAAATGACGTAACTTCATTCTTCTTCCTGGCTGAAAAATTCATTGTGTATGTAAATCACATTTTCTTTATCTGGTCCCAGATGGAAAGCCAGGTTGATTCCAGAGTTTGGCTATTGTGAAAGGTGCTGCAATAAACATTGATATGCAAGTATCTCTATGATGTATTGACTTGGATCCTTCTTTTCTCTCCTCCCTCTTTTTTCCATCCTCCTCATCATGTCTCATTGACTATGACTATTATGCAAGATTCTCCTAAAGGAAAGAATTTGTCAGAAGAAAAATAGAAGGAGATGAATACTTACTGGGTAGCTGTCATATGCTTTTTATTTATTCATTATTTTTATTTTATGTGTATGAGTTTAATTATCCCCTGAGTACATGTTAGAGCGCCCATGTTGTGCAATGCCCAAGAAGATCAAAAGGGGGCATTGGATACCCTGTAACTGGAGTTACAGACGGTTGTCAGCCACTATGTGGATGCTGGGAATCGAACCCGGGTCCTCTGCAAAAGCACTCTGCAAGAGCAGCCAATGTTCTTAACCACTGAGCCATCTCACCAGCCCTGGTTGCCATATGTTTGATGTGACATTTTTCACACATTATCTTATTTAATCCTCACAAAAATACGGAAAGGCAGCTTCTATTTCCTCACCTGAGGAATGGGACATTAAAGGAAAAGGGAATTTTCACTATGTCTACCCTGATACCAAGTCGCAGAAGATTTTTTCCTGAATCACTCTATAAGGGAAAAAATAGGAACGTTACCAACTGAAGTAAAATAGAAAATACACCCCTCAAAAAGGATAAAGTCTCCAAAGAGTCTTTTATTTTTAAGTAGCAGAACCAATCACATTTTCTAGCCCCTTCTTATAAAGAACCCTACCAGGGCTCTTCCCATCAACTTTCAGTGGTACCAGGTGTGTAAATTGTCACACAGACTGTTGTGAGAAAGGATCTTGCTACTTAAAATGTGGGTTGAAACCCCAATGTGGGGTGCTCGCAGAAAACTTGGTAACAATAAAAGGTTTCTGAACATGAAATGGCCAAAACTTAATTCAAAATCATGGTAATGAATGTGAGATATTTCTAGCAATGCTTGACCACGTTTTGTCATACAACCTCGCTGAAGTTCTGAACAAATTATGTACACTGTGTACTGTGCACGACACTACACCACACGATGCCAACACTCACTGCCTGAAACATCTCAGTTCAGAATCAAGACTATTGTATGTATGAATTGCAATTTTTAGCATACATACAAAGTTTACTGCTCTTATAGGAACATAACGGATTAATTGTGAAAAACAACGTGTAATACATTCCCACTGTCATCCCCCATATAATATATAAGGGTGACGTTAGCATATCTCTGGATTGTATTATGTTAGACAAACAGACACATCCATGTCATTAGAATGCAAATTTGCTTTAATCTCTTCTAAATATTTTATTTATGATTTTTATTTTATGTGTACGAGTGTATTGCCTGCATGTATGTGAGTGCCCTGTGTCATGCAACGCGGTGGAGGTCAGAAGAGGGCTTTGGATTCCCCTGGAACTGGAGTTAAGGATGGTTTATAGCCACCATGTGGCTATAAACTGGGTCCTCTGCAAGAGCAGTTAGGGCTCTTAACCACTGAGCCATCTCTCCAGCCCCAAATTTGCTTTAATCTTTAATAAATGGTAAAACTATATGTATGTGAAAGAATTGTTTTTAAATGATTTCTTCTCACATGCTATATACTAGTCCCCACTCATCTGTGGCCTCACTTTGCAAGGTTTCAGATACCCATGGTCAACTACTGTCTGAAAATGTTAAATGGAAAAAAATCAGAAATAAACAGTTCTTAAGTTTTCATTTAGATAACATTCTGAGAAGCATAATGAAATCCCACACTTTCCCACCCCATCCTACTCAGGACCTGATTCATACCTTTGTCCAGAGTATCCAAACTGTATAAACTACCCACCTGTTACTCGCTGAGTAGCCACCACTGCTACCAGACCAATTTAAGGAATTGCAGGGTTTGCATTCAAGCAGCCCCTGTTCTATTTAAGAATGGCCCCAGATCACAGGAGCAGTGATGCTGGCAATTCAGACATGACAAAGTGAAGCTGGAAAATGTTTCTTTAAAGCAAAAAGTTGAAAGTTGGGACTAGAGAAGTGGCCCAGTGATTAACAGCACTAGCTGCTCTTGCAGAGGACCTGGGTTCTGTTCTCAGGTGGTGACTAACAACCATTCATAACTCAAGTCCCAGGGTTCCGACACCCTCTTCTGGCTTCTGTGGTATTATATGACACAGGTACACTTATATCCATGCAGCAAAACATTCATACACATTAAAAAATAATAATAATAATTTTTAAGTTGCAAATTCACAACTTAAGAAGGGATGAAGGGGCTGGAGAGATGGCTCAGAGGTTAAGAGCATTGACTGCTCTTCCAGAGGATCCAGGTTCAATTCCCAGCACTCACATGGCAGGTAACAATCGTCCATTAACTTCAGTTCCAGGAGATCCAATGCCCTCTTCTGGCCTCCACAGGCTTTGCATGACACAGGTGCACTTACACACATGCAGGCAAAACACTCATACACATAAAATAAAAACAAATAAATCCAAAAAAAAATTTAAGAAGGGATTTAAAGAATCCCAAGCTGAGGTTGTTAAGATCTACAGCAGAATGAGATGTTTTGAGCAACAGAGGAAGAACACACTCCCATAAATTTTATTACAGGACATTATTGTGACAGTTCTATTTTAGTATTAGTTATTATTGATAATCTCTTGCTATGCCTAACTTATAAATTAAGCTTTATCACAGGTATTATGAAGGTAGAAATTATATATTGTATACATTATACATCATAGCAAATGTATACATAATTTACAGAATATACACTATATATATTTACATGTATATGTATATAGAAATATGTACTATATATACATGTATGTGATTCAGTTCTAGCCACAACTTCAGGATCCACTGGAGGATCTTGGAGTGTATCCCCCATGAGTAAAAAGAGCCCACTCTATCCATTGCCTGATAAATCCATTCTTCTATGATATCACCAACTCTCAAGAAACTCACTCTCCTTGGCCTGGCCATTTATTTCCCACACATCTACAGGCTGCAGCATGAGAGGAAACCTTACTCAGGGACCAGAGTCTGGGCTCAACATCCATCACGTATACATTGTCTTTTGGGCAGCATCAGTTTTCACCCAGAATTACCTAGATGCCAGCAACAGCACTCTGTTTACTATTTCTGGAGCTTCTGCTTTCATAGAGTGGAACTTAGAGTTGGTAGTTCCTCTATCCAGCACTTTTTATGCTGTTCATCTTCATTATCTGCTCAAATATCTGGCTCTCGGCAGATTCTTCAGTGAGAGCACTGAGGTAACCAATGGCCCAGGGAAGTGGGATACTGTAGGAGGAGCTTAGAGCTCAAGGAGGATGGAATACCAAGCATGAATTAGAAAGATGCTCACAGCCCAGGCAAGACCTACCATAGTAGAGCACTTCCTGTACAAGGCACAAAGTGACCAGGAAAGCCAGGACATCTAAGCTCCCAAGAGATTCATATGCATCTCTTTTCGTCCTGCTTTGGGGAGGAGTGGAAGGAGAGAGAGGGCATTGGAAGTTTTTCAATTGACCCACTTTGTCCAAGAGGGTCCATTTTTAAAGAAAAGGAGACCATTATCTTTAGATGTCAAATTTAAGTGTTTCTAAAATCAATGGAAATGAAGTTTCAAGAACTACATGTCCTAGTTAAAAGAAATAAGGAAAACTTCAATTTTTTTGCACCTCATAGTGTATTAAATAACCCTGGTTTTATCAATGGGACAAACTACTCCTCAATGCCTCTGCCCAAATTCTTATGTATGAACATGGTAGATGTTTAGGAATTTGCTAAATAAAACCCTTAAGAAATAATGAACAAAGGGCTGGAGAGTTGGCTCAGCTGTTAGAACACTGGTTGTTCTTGCAGAAGACCTTGGTTGGAATCCCAGCACCCAGATGGCAGCTAACAACTGTCTATAATTCCAGTCCCAGGGGATCCGACAGCCTCTTCTGACCTCTGTGGGTATTGCACGACACAGGTGCATTTACACACATGCAGGCAATACATGCATACACATAAAAAAAATAAAAATAATAAAATTTTAAAAAATAGAAATAATGAACATCCTTTGCTTAGGCATGGTGACACATGCCTATAAATCAACCACCCAGGAAGCTGAGGCACAAGGATTGAAAGTTCTGGGCTAGTCTAGCCCACATAGTAAGAACCTATCTCATACAAAGATTTAAACAAAAAGGTCTGGGGAGATGGCTCAATCAATAAAGTGTTTGCTGCATAAACATGAGGACCTGAGTTCAATTCCCAGCATTCATGTAAAAACGGAGTGCAGAGTATGCATCTGCAGCCCTGTGAGCCTCAGGTTCAGTGAGAGATCCTGTCTCAAAATAAGGTGATGGGTGCTAGAGCACTTGCTCTTCTTCCAGAGGACCCACGTTCAGTTCCCAGCAACCATATGAGGCAGCTCACAGCCACCTGGTAACTGCAGTTCCAGGGGATCCAACATACTCTTGTGACCTCCATGGGCATTGCACAACATAGGTGAGCTTACATACATGCAAGTAATACACTCATGCACATAAATTAAGAATAAAATATTTTTAAATCTATAATACAAGATTCAAAGTTCTATAACTATGGAGTACCATCTGTACAAACACACAGCATGATTTTATTTAAAAATTGATATGGTATGTATGTGAAGTGCCTCCCCCCCAAAACTGAAGTGTATTGAAGACATGATCATCAACGGAAGCCATGTCAAGAGGTGGGGCTCTGGGGAAGTGATTGCATCATGGGGACTCTGATTTTATAAATTAATTAATCCACTGATGAATCAAAAAACTGAATAGACTATTGGGAGGTGGTAGACCCATGCATGAATTTGAAGGATGCATCTAGTGCTAGCTCCTTCCTGTCACTGTACTCGGTCTCCTGGCCACTATGGAGTAAACAGTCTTCCCTTCCATGTGCACCTGAAGCTTTGCTGTTCTGTCTCTCCGTAGGCCCACAGTAACAAAAACAACCTTCCATAAATTGAAACCTCCAAAACTGTGAGCCAAAAGAAATACTCACTCTCTTAAGCTGTTTATGTGAGATTTTCTGTCACGGTGATGAAAACTAATACGAATATGCTATCATTTTAGGAATCAAAAGTTTAATTCTTCTTCTATAGATGTCTGCATTGGTCAACTTTCTCGTGCTATGGCAAGCTATCTAAGGAAGTACTCCTTTGGGCTTGTAATTTCAGAGATTTGGGGTTACAGTTGCTTGTGCTATTGATGAAAGACCTATGGCAAAGCAGAACATCATAGTGGGGGCACACTGCAGAGCAAAACTGCTTTCCTCTAGGAAGCCAAAAGGGGAAAGGACCAGGTTTCCAATATTCCCCTCAAGGGCATGGCTCCAATGACCTGACTTCCTTTCATATGGTCTCACCTCTTAAAGATTCCACGGCTTCCCAAAAACTGAGGATGAGGCTTTAACACAAGAGTCTTTGAGGGGCATCCAAATCCAAACTACAGCAACATCTATGTGACTTTGGGTGTGTAATTTGACCATTTTGAGCACAATGTTTCTTCAACTGTAAATTGAGAGAAATAATACTGATCAAAAGAAGGGCTTGAGGCACAAACAGTATTATATGAACCTTAAGTTCCTTCACCTTTTGTTTCCATGTGGAAGTCTAGAGGAAAAATAAATTAGTTTGAAGAGAATGGAAGTGGATTGTTATCTGTGGACATAGTAACTTGTTGTATCTGGTCACCTTGCATTGCTCAGGCTGTTGAAAATAGAATGGCCCACCAGAAGAATGGCCCTTGATTCCCTTCTCCTCTCTTCTCTTCAGCTGCAAAATGAGCAAAGACAGACAATTTCTCTCCCAATGGCTGCTCTTTACTAAGGCACCAACTTAGAGCAGAACTTGGCTACATATCCTAGAATTAGAGCTAAAGGCACAGCTTTTCCAGGCACTATTGAGTCTTCCAAGTGCAAGAACAGATGTGCACCATAGATTCCTATTCCTAAAGCAACAGTATGTGAGAGCAACACACATTTCACAACAGGACAGGGTAGTGTATTGAATGTTGAGGTTCTCGTTGATTAAATCCCAGTTAACAGGAAAGTGGCTTTACTTGGTCATGGTTTACTACTGAGAACATCCTCGTCCCAACGCTTCACATCAAATTAGGTTGATGATGATAAGAAACATGGTTGCACAGATAATGTGGACCAAGCCTGGGCTATCATACATATTTGTCACCGTTCTTCAGGTTGGCAGGCACTGCCTGTGGGCTACAGTGCTGTCAACCAGTGTTAATAGCAAAAAGAAAGAGAAGATTTTTTTATAAACTTTTTTAAAAGGGCTCTCTGGTGATTAAATCAAGAAATCTTATTCTTTTCTCTAAATAAAATCCATCATCAGACCTGAGACTAAAGAGTCTAAGTGATTTGTTATTTTACATCTCTACAATATTTTTGGTTTTCTAACGCCAGTCATTTTTCAGCACATAGATAAAGCCTTGTCATCTAATGTGTGTTTTAAAATTAAAAGGAGTGCCATTCAAAGAATTCAAATACAAATTTCATTGTCTGGGGTTAAAGTTGCAGCTCTTGTTCTTTCAAGAAACAAATTCCCAGAGGTAGAAAGCTGTTTGATTAAAAATTATAATGATAAATAGGACCACTGTACTAAAAATTATTAATAAGGGCTGGGAGATAGCTCAGTGATAGAGCATTGATCTAGCACAAGCAAGGTCCTAGGTTCCACTCCCAGCACCAAGTAGACATACACACACACACACACACACACACGCACTCCAAAAATACAAAGAATTGCTGACAAGTATATCCAACCTTGCTAGAAAACAAAGTAAGTGGTCATAACTGTGATGGTTTTAGTTATCCTACAAGGCCCCAGAGACAGGGTGGGGTTAATAGAGTTCAGGTTCTTTATTTAGTGATTATAATCTGAAACTCATTATTATTATTTTTAAATCAATTATTTTCTCAAAGTACTTATCCCACTTAAAATGGGAGTCATTTAGGAAGGACTACACTTCACTTTAAGCGTATATCAGTTGTTTATCCCCCAGGATAATTATGTCTTAAAAGAAAATTTTTGAAAACATGAATGTGTAGGGAGAGGTAGAACAGTCAGAGGTGAGTGGAGAGACAAAGGCTGTACAGCCTTATGTGAGTTCTACAGCACTTAGGGAACCTTTCTCCAAGTGATGGCCGCCTCCTGAAGGCCAACTTCTCTTTGCTTCAAAGACTTTAATCCTCATTTTGAAAGAATTAAACAATTTCTAGGTAACTTTATCGAGAGACACCTACAATCCATTTGATAGCATCTATTTCTTCTCCAGGTCAGAGACACAGCTGTAGAGTGCTTACCTAGCATCCATGAGGCCCTGAGTTCAATTCCCAAGATGAAAAAATAAAATGAAAATTTCTTTTCTTTGTTAAAAAGCAGTATTTAGCAGTTTGGAGTATAGCTCAGTGATAGAGTACATGCTTAGCTCTAGGTTCAACCCCCATCTCTCTCACACGCACACACAAAGTAAACAGAAAATGGGATTGGGAAGAGGGCAATGCAAGCATAGTGACATAACATATGTTTAAAAAAAATCCAAGCACAGTAGCATAAGCCTGTGATCCCAGCCCAGGGGAGGCAGAGACAGAAGGATCTCTGGCAATCACTGCTGAATCAGTGAGCTCCAGGTTCAGTTAGAGACTCTGCCTCAATAAATAGGGAGGAAGCAATTGAAAAAGATACCTGATGTCAATCTCTGGTCTCCACCCACACGTGCACACATGTACACATATACACAAAATAACTGTATGCACATACACACTTTACACACACACACACACATGCGTGTGCACACACACACACACACAAAGAAAGTTCACAGAAAGTAAATTTTAAAAGGGGCTGTTATAGAGGCTGGAGAGATGGTTCAGCAGTTAAGAGCACTGGCAGATCTTGCAGAGGACCCAGATTTGGTTCCCAGTACCCACATCGTAGCTAACAACCATCTAGAACTCCAATTATATGGAATCCAACGCCCTCTTCTGGCCTCCATAGACAGCTACACATGCGTGGTACACTCACATACATGTAGGCAAAACACTCATACGCATAAAATAAAAATAAATAAAACATTTATTTTACTATGTAAAAAACTGTTATAAAAATCTCTTTCTTTTGTAAAATATGTTAACTAAAGAGAAAAATTGTGGTAACTCTATAGTAAGAGCCTTGCTGATTTTTCCTTTTGTTCACCTTTGCTTTCTAACATAGACATTGCTACTTAGTATTTCCTAATAAACCCGTCATCTGTACACTATTTGAATGTGTGCTGCCTTACTTTTTATGTAACAAAAGCTTGAAGCTCTCCACATTGCAAGCGAAAGCATATTGCCAATTTTTTTCATTGAATCTTTTGAATAAATTAATTTTTGAGTATGTTGGTATAAGAGATTACTTAAAATGCTATCTGAAGCCCAAAGATAAATGAAAAGTGAGCAAGTCAGAGTACCTTGGGATCGATGGAAAGTTCTTCACAAACTACAGGCTTGGCTGGCTCTGGAGTGATTAAGCAGAGCCCAGGTCGTGTGTTCTGCAGGGAGCCTTCCCAAGCATGAGCAGAAACTCTCTTTGATCTCATGGTTCTGATAAGGGACACCACAGGCTGCTGCTCTTGGTGTTTCATATGACTCAAAACAGCACAACCAAGTAAAGAAAATTGTAGATCAGCTGATCGGCATCTCAGACTGGTCACCTTCATTCTAGATCAGAAAGGTGGTGTTATTGTTTAACTTTTCTTTCACTATAACAAAATAGCTAAAGAAGCGACTTAAGGGAGGAAAATGTTATTTTGGCTCATTGCTTCACAGAGAGTTCCATCTATCATGATGAGGAAGGCATGATGACAGAAGCAGTTCTGTCTGCAGTCGCACGAGTAGTAGCTGTTCACATGAGGGTGGACCAGGGAGGGGTGTAACCATCAAAGATCCACCCCTAATGGCCCGCTTCTGCCAGTGAGGATCTACCTCCAAAAGGCTCCACAGCCTTCAAAGGAGTGCAACAAATTAGGGGCAAGCATTCAAAACATGAGCCTCTAGTAGGGAACATTTTAGATACCAACCAAAGCATGTGGAATTTTGTGTTCTCCAAAATTCAAATACTAAGGTAAACTACCAAGTATCTCTGAATGGGGCTGTATTTATACAAAGGGTCTTTAGAGGGGGAATTAAGCTAAAACGAGACACTAGTGTGGCCTTGATGGTATCTGTGCAAGAAAAGGCGATTAGGACACTGACACACACAGGAAGAAGATCATGTGAGGATGTGGGGAGGAGATGGCCATCCACAAGTCAAGGAAAATTCACCCTGCTGGCACCATGACCTTGGACTCCCAGCCTCCAGAAGTATGAGGCAATCACTATGTTATTTTACTCCCCACCTCCCTATTTGAGGTACTTTGCATGTAGGTCAAGCTGATTAATACAGGGGCACATCATTAGTGACCCTGAGTCAGCTGGGCCCTTCTTTTGACAGACTTCAAACTCTTAAAGTTCATCTGCTCCCCTGTGGCCTGTTCAAAAACATGGCTTGCAAGCGAGGCAGATTAGGGAAGCAGTAAAATCTTCTATCAAAAATTAGATCTAAATCTCTCTTAACCAAACCTCCATAGTTGCTAAAACTTTGTCCCTAGCAACTGAAGTCCATCTAAGACCCTTGGATTCATGTAAATGAGGAGCAAACAACAGAAAAAGGAAATCAGAAGACTGGAAAACATACGATTTTGTTAATTGGCCCTTTTATTACTAGTTCTGGGCTCCTGATACCTAACAAGATGGAAATGAAAGTTTATAGCATAGGAAAAGAAAACTGACAAATTATTAGCCTGACTCCGTTTGCTAAACGTAGATAATAGATTCATTACCTCAGCCCACCTCTCCTTAACAGTATGGGTTTGATTGCCCTCTTGCCTACAGGTAATTCTCCATCAAAATTAAATCTGTCAGCTAGTTCTCGGTTTTATAAACTATGCAGGCAGGGGGAGACATGAGGTCAGGCAGTTCTGGGTAGGAGGGAGGTTATCTTTCCTAGGGCTACGCTACCAATCCCAAGTTTTTCTGAAACTGGATATGCCTGCATTCATGGTCCCATAGTGACATCAGCTGGCCGGATCCCCAACAGCAGCCTCAGTGAGGAGGCTCTGTTCTGTTCTCTTGACTACCTGTTTTTATTTAAATAACACATGCCACAAAAGACACAAATATTTCTGTTTATGGTAAGTACACGGTAGGTACATCAATACACAATACTTTGGCTTTTAGGAGATGCTTTAGTCCTCAAAAGTCAGTGATGCTGTTGATGCTTAATGGTCAACCAACCTTTTTTCCCCCTGGCAACTGTGCACCTAGACCAGTCAACTGAACTAAGTTAAGGGAGTACTCTCCAGTACAGCCACATACAGAAGGCATAGTTGTGAGAGAGATGGCAAGGCCAGAAGTTTGGTTTCTGTACAGTTGATGAAGAAAATTAATGGAGGAGGCCCCAAACATGTCTAGACTCGCCCTTTAGTTTCAGGGCTGCTTGGTCTCCAGAGCTCCTCACTTACACAGGCCTCGTCCACGAAAAGGGACCTAGAGATGCCTTTATACACGTATTCACTTTTGCTCCTGATTATGTACCCATAACCTTCTAGTCTTTCTTGAAATAAGCTTAGTCCTCAAAATCGTATCATCTCAGCCAAGTATGGTGGCACATGCCATTAGTCCCAGCACTCAGGAGGCAGAGGCAGGCAGTGAGATCGAGGATAGACTGGTCTACATAGCCAGTACCACACCAGTTGGGGCTACAGGGAGACCCTATCTCAAAAAGATCAAAAAAAAAAAAATTGTATCAGCTCTAGGTTTTTTTTTTAAAAAAAAAAAAAACTGATATCCACACTACAACACTGTATATGTCAGTATAATTATTAGATGGCTACTCTGCCCAGCACTGTGCCATGTACCATAGAATACTCAGAGACGAGACAAGGAAGGAAGCCTTCCACTAACTTTCTGTTTAAGTAAGGAGCCACAACAGCACATGAAATGTCCTGCCAGCAGTGCAGGATTTAATTAACTCCCAAACTGAATGACTAGGATTATATAGACAGAAACCTAGAAACTCAAAGAAGAAAGATAGAGATTATTGAAAAATTGGAAAGCCAGGCATGGTGCTACATACCTGTACTCCCAGCCCTTGGAAAGTGAAGATTGGAAGATGAGGCGTTTAGGCATTTACAGTCATTCCCAGTTACATATAAAGTTCGAGGCCAGCCTAATGGGGTGACACATCTCAAAAAATATATAAAATAAAGTGGAGTCACAAAATTATGAGCAACAAGTAAAAAGAAATATCTAACGGGGGTGGGGGGAGCAGGAACAGAAGTCACAGAGTCCTGGAGAGGAAGCTGTTTAGAATGAACAAGCACAGGGGACCTTGGTGGAATCCCAGTTGCATGTTAGGAAGTCATGAGCACCATTGGGCTGAATGAGATAAGGCTCAGATTACAGAGAACCAAAAGAACCCCTTGAGAATTTGGTTTTAGCTTAGCAAGCTCAAGTGAGAAAGGCCACACAACAGTAACCGGTGGGTGACACTGGACACAGTCCTTACATTTGCCTAGTGGCTTGCTGGGAGCAGTATCATCACTGTGACACCATTGGCTGGATGACTATTTCCATGGGAGCAACATCTGCACTTAGTGTCATTAGCTGGGTGACTGAATGAGAGCAGCATCCACACTCAGTGCCATCGGCTGGGTGACTAATTTGGTGGGGAGATCTGAGCACTGTCATTCTCTCCAGTTCTAGCAACAACACTGAGCATCTCCTGGCCAGGACTAAAAGATCAGATCTGTGGCGATTTGAATAAGAATGTCCCCCACGGGCTCCAAGTACCAGACATTTTGTCCCATTGGTGGCACTGTTTTGGGAGGTCTCAGAATGTCTGGCCATGCTGGAGGAACCACATCACTGGGGGCGGGTTTATAGAGTTCTTAAGCCTTGCCGAATCTCTAGTCACTCTCTGCTTCCTGTGCCTGATGAAGATGTGAGCCTCTGCTTTCTGCTCCTGTTCCAGCCACCTCCTGCCACCACGCCTCCCTGCCATGACAGACTGTAATTCCCCTTGAACCATAAGCTCAAATAAACTCTTCCTTTGATAAGTTGCTTTGGTCAGTGTTTTATTACAGCAACTTTTATTTTATCAATACAAGATCCTTAACTCCTGCCATGCAAAAGAGCCTCTATGCACAGTGACGAGCTACTTCCAAAAAAGGCCTATAGGTAGGTCTGTCTGCAGTGTCAGTGAAGCACAATTCTAATTCTTCTACATCCTTACCTCCCTTATACTGCCTTTCTGACTTCTGGGATCTCTGAATAACCCAGTTTCTCACATTCTTTAGATGCCTATATTTGTTGGGTTTTTAAGATTAAATTTTATTATTTTTAATTGTGTTTGTATGTGTGTGTCTGTGTGTGGGTATGTGCACACGAGTGCAGTGGCCTATGGAGTTCAGAAGAGGGCGTCAGAAACCCCTGGAGCTGGAGTGACAGGCAGTTGTGAACTGCCCAACGTGGGTGCTGGGAACCAAACTTGGGTCCTCTGAAAGAGCAGCATGCACTCAACCATGGAGCCATCTCCCCGGCCCAACCTTTAATACTTGCCATACTGTGCTCCACAAATAAGAAAATAAGGCTTTACATGTCAGTATATCAAGTTTTGAAACATTCCCTAAAAAAGTGTAACTACCTACCTCAGTACTCTATCAAAATGCGAGGATTCTCGAAGCATATCATCATTTCCTATGAATTAATTCAATGTCATCTGCAAGCTTGTTAAAGTCGGGAGTTATAAGGCATCTTCCCTCATACCCTAGTGCACAGCAATTGCCTAGCAAATACGCAGATGTTCGCTGGATGGACAAATGGATCTGGAACACCTAAACATAAGAACCTGCAAATCTGCATGGGTTGGTTCTAATAGGAGTGGGTGGGACCAACCCGTTGTCAGGCTCAAGATCACAAAGACGAGGATGGATGGGAATGATGTAAACAGAGTACCTGTGTATGAAGTTCTCAATTTTTTTTTGATTCTTTAATATTTTTGTTTTTTATTTCTATTTTATGTGTATGAGTATTATGCCTCCATGTATGTAAGTGCACCCATGTCATGCAATGCATGTATGTAAGTGTACCCATGTCACGCAATGCCCACAGAGGTCAAAAGAAGGTGTCAGATCCCCTGGCACTGGAGTTACAGATGACTGTTAGCTGTCTTGTGCATGGTGGGAATCGAACCCAGGCCCTCTGCAAGAGTAGCCGCTGCTCTTAACCACTGAGTAATCCAGCCCCCTCAAAAAATCATTTAAATGTTTTTAAAGACATTGAACTAATGGGAGCAAGAAGCAAGTCCAACCATCAAACACTGGTAGAGAAGTCCAAACACCACAAAAGAATTACAGGAGGCCAATTCCACTTCTCTGATTGATTGGCTTGGTCCCAGGCCTAGTGACAACCAAGGCTCTAGAGGAAAGTGCAACATCATCAAGACCACCTTGCAGGCCCACAATGGAGCAGTGAATGTGCCAGCAGATCCACTCTGAGTGCTCAGCTCACAGTGTGGACTGAGCCCTCCCACTAAGCACTCACCTGCCAGGCTCTTCACTCAATACTTTGTACATACAGTTGGCCTCCCATACCCAAGGATTCTACTACCGTAGAGTCAACCGATTGAATATATTCAGAAAAAAACAATTGAGTCTATCTGAATATGCACAGAGTGTATTCCTTGTAATTTTCTAAACAATATAGTACAATGACATTTTAAAGGTATTTAGGCAGTATTAGTTATTCTAAGTAATCTAGAGATTATTTAAAATACAGAGGGTATGAATAAGCTGTATGCAAACACTATACCACATATAAGGGACTTTTATATCCCTGAATTTTGGTTTCTGGAGAGATGAGGTGTCAGGAACTAATCCCCACTTGGACACCAGGGGACAACTATATTAACTCTTTAAAAAGAAATATTTTATTTATTTTTATTTTATGTGCATGAGTGTCTTTCCTGCATGTGTGTAAATACACCTGTGTCATGCAATACACATGGAGGTCAGAAAAGGGCATCAGATCCCCTAGAACTGGAGTTATAGACAGTTGTTAACCGCCATATAGGTGCTGGGATTTGAACCCAGGTCTTCTGCAAGAGCAGCCAGTGCTCCTAACTGCCGAGTCATCTCTCCAGCCCCCCATATTAACTCTTTTAATCCTTATAACTTACCTATTAGGTGAACAATAGTATTTTAGAACTATCCCATTTCACAGGTGAAAATAAAAACCAAAGTACAGAGATATGGAGTAGCTTGCTCCAGGCTCTGCATTTAATAAGTAGCAGAAATAATGTGAAGCAAAATAAAATCAGATGTCAAAAAGTAATTACTAACAAAAGATGTATTTTTACAAAGGAATACTACTCAACCAGAAAAAGGAACAAAGTAATGATCCACAAGAAAGCACAGATGAATTTCAAAGTAATTACGTGGAGAGAAAGACCCAGTGCCTGTCTGTGCAAATGCTGCAGTCTGTTCTTTCTGGTGTCCTTCATGTGAATTGCTGTTAACTCTACTTTCTTCTCACATAGGGCCACTGAGGAAGCCACATATGTGCATGGTACCCATGCACAAAAAGCACCTGCAAACAGCAGGCAAGCAACGTCAAACTCCCACAGGTGGGACACACGTTACAGTTAATGCAAAGCAAGAGGTGGAAATCCCTAGACACTTTTTTTAAACCATTTTTTATAATTTAGGGGTTTTTTAAGAAAAGTCATTTCCATTGATTTTGTGTGTGTGTGTGTGTGTGTGTGTGTGTGTGTGTGTGTGTGTGTCTGTATGTCCATGTGTGAAAGCAGAGGATGAAAGTGCAGAGGCCAAAGGAGGATATTTCCTGGCCTACTCTATAACTTTCTACCTTATTCTGTGAGACAGAGTCACTCACTAAACCTGGAGCTGGACTGACAACCAGCAAGCCCTAGTGAGCCTCCTGTTTTCACCCCAAACAGCACTAGGATTATAAACACTGTGGCTTTTTACATGGGTGCTGGGGATTTCAATCTAGGTACTCATACTTGGGCAGTAAGAGTTCTTACCTACTGAGCCATCTTCCTATGTCTAGGAGGAAGTGCAGCCTGGGCGGCCAGAGCATGCAAGCAGCAAGCACAGTGAAACATCAAAACATCCGGCTGAGGCAAACCTGTGTTCTGCCAAAAGACATAGAAACGGTGAAAATGGCCTGATACAGAGAGCCAATGAGGAACAGACACGACCTATCAATGGACCAATGGGACACCGGGAGGGGGGATATAAGGGAGCCACATATCCACAATAAACGAGTCTACAGCTGCTCGCACTGCCTGCTTCTCACCTGACTCCCGGAGTCAGTGTTGTGACTGCACGGACTCTACCCACGTGAGGGCTCCAGGACACCCGCAACACCTAGGCCTGATTAACTTAATGAATAAATGTTCAATCAATAATTTGATAGTTGGAATGGATTAAGTTTTCCTGCCTGGGAGCTGGAGTGATGATGACTTGGCAAGTTAAGCACTCAGTGCTCTTGCAGAAGACCCAGGTTTAGTTCCCATAGTTCCAGGGGATCCAATGGCCTCTTCTGGCCTCCGTGCACATACCTGCATGCAGACAACACTCTCATAAACATAAAATAAAATAAATCTGTAAAAATAAATTCCCCTGTCTGCTAAAGAATAGTTCTAAATAGAAATTGAAGGGAAGGTTTATCTTTTACGAGAACTCCCCCTCCCCATTACCTTCCAAACAAAGATAGAGAACCAGTCTAAATTTCAAATAAGTTTGATTTTTGTGTTTATTTTATAATAATTTTCCTGATCTCCATGAATGTTCCCACTGAACAAAGACAAATTATAGTGTCTCTCATGGTGTGCCCAAGGAACTCTAAAATAAAATACTTCTAAACGCCTGTTGTGGTTTGGATCTGAAAGCTCACACATTGAAGGTTTGGTTCCCAGAAGAGCGGCGTTCAGAGGTGGAGCCTTTGGGAGGTATGACGGTTAACTTGATTGCCAACTTGACAGGATTTGGAATATTCTAGAATCTGAACATGACCATGAGGATTTTTCCAGAGAGAATGAACTGGAGGTGATGAGGGAGGCAGTGACCCACCTTAAAACTGGGAGACACATTGATAACAATATGAGGAGGTCTGAGGATAAAGCAGTCTCACCTGCTTGCCTTCCCTTCTTCCTAAGCAAGTACATCTATCACCACAGCTGCTGCCATTAAACTCAGTTTCTTCAGCCCTCCAACATGGACTGAAGACTAGTAACTGTCCAGCGAGCTCTTGGGCCTTCAGCATTGGATTGGGACTCTGGAGGCATCTAGCTTCATGGGCTGGGCAGCTATGGGTATATTATACCAAATGAGATCATCCAGACTCCAAAAGACAAATGTCACATGTTATCTCTCCTATGTGGGTCCTAGCTTCAAATCTACTGTGTATTTAACCAAGATTATATGTGGTAGTGAGATATCTAGAACAAGCCATTGGGGATGGCATGAAATAAGGGCAGGAGGATAGTAGAATACAGGTGAGATGACAACAAGGGGAGGGAATTCTGGGAGCAGAAGTTTCAAGCAGGTTGTGGAGTGTTGGGAAATGATGGGGAAAGGGTTAACCAAAAGGAAACGTGTATAAAGAGCTACATTGAAATCTATAATCTTACAATACCTATAAGAAATATAATAAATGGGGATAGCAGGACACGTGGTATGAAGCGATGGGGAAGGGGAATGCTGGGAGCTGAAGGGTTAAGAGGGGATGAGGAAAAGAGGGCAGTGGAGAGCAGAACTGGTTAAAACTAAGGATGTATGAAGAAGTCTAATGAAGCCCCCACTAGTTTGTAAGCTAATTAAAAATACAATTTTTAAAAAAAGGAATTTCAGCAGAGGTACTCAGAGTGGCTGAACAATACTGCTCCCGTAAGACATGGGTTATTAAGTGAAAATCTCAGTGCCAGACACAGACTACCTCCTTATGAGTTATCAAGGGGCCCCAGAGGCACCCAAGACAATACAGATTATTGCCATTGCCTTGGTTGCTGGCCATAACTAGATGGTAAGATCCTATTGCTGAAAAGGACTTTGGTTGCAGTGACTAGGAAACTCTCTCCCTGATGGCTAGCTTACATAGTATTGGAAGATCAATGGGAGAGAATAGGCATCAATGGTCTTATCCAGAATTGAACCCCAAAAGCTGCAAACCTGCCAGGCAAGATGTGACCACTGGTGCAATAGTGACAATTGTTTATAATAGTAACCAACTGCTTTCTTGATTAGATTTGAGACCAGCTCCACAGGAGGGAATTCATGCCTTGTGCTAAAAACGTGCTCAAAACCCAAAGTTAGAGAAGTCATAGGCCCTAGAAAAAAATCCTATTGATATGTTTTGCTCTATGGTCATGTTGTCAAACTGCCTTCTACATACTTATGTTTATATTCATAGACTCACGCGCTGTCAGCCTTGGTTAGAGAGGCTTCTTATTGCAAATTCATAACTGTTCAAAGTGCTGAGAATAAGCCACTGCACATATTCAGCCATAGACAGAACATTTATATCAACCTTTCTGCCACCAAAGCTCAGGGAACATCACGGAAGAGGGGGTGTAAAGAACGTAAGAGTCAGAGATGGGAAGGAGGGCTGTGAAATGCTGTCCTCTGGACATGACATGGCTGTTGCACACATAAAATCACAGCAGCTGTGACTACCTGCACAAGACCTGCAGAGGATCAAGACAGTGAAAAATTCCAGCACAGAGATGAGATAGGCTCCCAAAGCCCCTCTAACTGGGGAGCTAACAGGTGATGGCCACTAGGGGAGGGAGAGTCACTTTTCTTTGGGGGTGGCTACTGATAGGTTACCTATGTCCCAGTGAATGACTCCACACCCATGTGCATGTAAGCAGCACTAACTGGACTCAGCGGGTCATAAAAGAAGGGGAGAAACACGAAGTTGGAAAGGAGATGTGCTGGAGGGGGAGGGAATTGGAGGAAAGGAGGGGATAGCAAATATGATTAAGGTACACTGGACACATGATGAAATTTTCAAATAATAAAACAAAATGGGAAAAAGACAAAAAGTAAAGAACTGAACATTGAATTCCATGTCAAAGAGCTGCTGAAAGTAAAATACGAGTGGAGAGAAAACCTAAATACAGGTAAGTTTGCTAAGTTTTAAGATAAAACTATTTCTTATCCCTAGGATTTTCAGATATCCAGCAATACAAATATTAAGAAATACCTTCCAGGAACCCTCTCCAAACAAAAAAAAAAAATCTAGAAAACTTTCAGGAAAGCATGGCCTAAAGATGAAGCCAAGAATGTGACAAGAAAAGCCGCTAAGACCTCAGGTGGCACCGCCCCCTCAGACAGAGAAGAAAGGCCATTGGTCTTTGTGTCACCATCCCTCAGCTGCCACACAGTGAGTTTAGTGGAGAGATTTGGAGTGTGGCTGTTTCTAATGAAATGGATTGCAAATTGATTCACCAAGAAAAAAATAAAATAAAACCTTATGTGGTGGTCAATCTTGTTAACCTGATGGGATTTAGCATCACCATGAAAACAAGCCTAGGCATGCCTGCTCTCCAGCATTGGGTTAATGGGAAGACTCACCTTAGATGTGGGCAGCACAATGCCATGGGCTGAGGTCCCAGACTGAATAAAAACAAGAAAGTTAGTCAAGCATCAGCATTCATCACTGTTTCCTACCCCAGCAGCCATGCCTTCCCCAGCATGACAGACTGCATCCCCCGCCGCCAAACTGTAAGCGGAAATAAACCCTCCTTCCCCTAAGTTGCTTTTTGTCAGGTATTTGATCACAACAACAAGACAAGTAGATAACGCATCCTATAACATTTTGAAGGCATTGTATTAGCTCAAATGAAAGGACTAGACAGTACAAAATCAAAGGAAGCCTTTGAACTCCCAAACAACTATGGGTAAGAAACAGGTGAAAAAAATTACTCGACTATAGACAAGAGCCACAGTAAATCATACCCAGGCATTAAAACCGAGCCCTAATCATAGAAGTGGCAGTGGGTACTGGGTTTCACATTTCTGGCATTCCCATAACCACTGTGTGCCTTTATCCTTTCTTTTTAATTTTAAACTTTTTATTACATTTATTTTCTGTGTGTGTGTGTGTGTGTGTGTGTGTTTGTGTAAGCAGAAGACAACTTTCAGGAGTTGGTTCTCTCCTTCTACCATGTGGGACCCAAAGATTGAACTCAAGTCATCAGCCTTGGTGACAAGTGCCTTTACACACTGAACCATATCACCAACCATCTTTTAATTTTAAAAAATTTGTTCTAGTTAAACAATTAACAAAAATCTATAGTACATGATTTGTACTATATGCAGCAATATGATATGCTAGAAAATCCTAGGAATAAAAAATAGCTTCTGACATGTAGCAATCAGAAAATCATCACTGCCATAATGGTTATGAACACACACAAACACACACACACACACACACACACACACACACAGAGCAGTCATTGCATGAGTCTTTGTCCCAAAGAGGGCACCTTACTCCCTCCCCCATGACAGACATCATTTCTGCCTTCCTGGAAAGTCCAGTGAAAACTATAATCCTTCCCATGATGGTCCAAGATAAGATGATTAATCTTGTCAGCACCATGAAAACAAGCCTCCAGGCATGTCTGTGAGGAAGTTTCTAGATCTGGTTAATTCAGTTTGGAAGGCCAACCTTAAATGTGGGCAGCACTTTTCCTTGGGCCAGGGTCTTAAGCTGAATAAAAGAAGGAAAGCTGAGTGCCAACATCCATTGGGCTCTGCTTCCTGGCTGTGGATATGGTGTGACAAACTGCCTTACTCTCCTGTTGCCATGCCTTCCCCATGGTGATGGACTATACCTTCAAAGAGTGAGCCAAAATAAACTTTTCCTTGGGTCACAACAACAAAAAGCATAGCTAATACAATCTCTGTCTTCAGATCAGACAGCTGTTCTCAAGGGTATATGGTTAAGACTCCATGATCAGAGGTCTTAACAGTAATGACTAAGATTCACTTTCATTCTCGTCTTCACCAACATGAAGAATGTTTCCTCCATGACAGAAGTCTGGTTTACAAAGTACCTAGATTTTTCTCCAATTATTTTACCCAAACTGATCCAACTTTTTGTCTTGAGAGAGAAAAAGCAAGGGAGAAAGCCGAGGAACCAGGTTTTGTTATTTTCTACAATTTTCCTAGACCCAGATTTCTCTGATAATAGAAATTTAGGTTCCAAACAAGGCTAGACAAAACACCTATTACAAACTTTTCCTTTAAAAACAAGCAAAGAAACGGTCTGCATCCTGATTCCCTATTGGCAATTTGGGTAACCTCTTCAGAGGATGGCGTGATAAGAATAGGAGGTAGGAATTGGCTAGGCAGTTAGGGTAAAAAGACCCCAAAGAAAAGTAGCCAGTTTCTTGGCTAAAAGTCAAAATGTCCTTGGGCCTCTTAGCATCATACTTTGTTCCAAAGGCCAAAATTTTCTAAAGTATTTGGAAGCTCATATCTAACCCTTAAAAGATTTTAGGGATACCTCTTCAGAGGGGGGAATGTTAGAGTAGACAAAAGCCCCATAAAAAAATAAATCAATCAAAGAAGGAGTACATGAAGTTATCAGAAAAAAGTGATGGGGAGATATGGGAGGAGTTGGAGGGGAGGTAGTGGGCATGGATTTGATCAAAACACCTTATATGCATGTATGAAATTCTCAATAAATTATTTTTTAAAAAACAAGCAAAGATTGGGACTGGAGAGATGGCTCAGCAGTTAAGAGCACTGGCTGCTCTTACAGAGGACCTGGGTTCAATTCCCAGCGTGGAAGCTAACAACCACCTGTAACTCCAGGTCCAGGGGAATCCAATGCCCTCTTCTGACCTCTGTGAGCATTGCGTGACACGGGTGCACTTACATACAAGCAGGCAATACACTCATACACATAAAATAAAAATAAATAAATATTTTTAAAAAGCAAGCAAAGATTGTGAACCATGGTTTAAAGATAGACCCTCAAAGTGAATATGTTTCTGAGTCCTTCCCTCTTCTTTTGTTCTGAGACAGGATCTCACTATATAGCCCTGGCTGGCCTGGACCTCACAGAAACCCACCTGCCTTTGCCTCCCAAGTGCTGAAATTAAAGGTGTGTGCTACCACAAATGGTCCTTGGCTCTTTTTGAACAGATGTGTCTGTAGTGCCCCCCATGCCTACCCCTCCACTGCATGCTAGGAAAGTGAAGTCTGGACAATTTGAGTCTTACTACAGGTCATGCAATCATGAGACACAGCTCTCAGGGAAAAATTCCAAAGGAATGGCATTGGAAGATCCCTTCTGCACCTGGACCTGGTTTAAATGACAAGATCCTGGACATTGAGGAAGAGCCTAACATCAAATGGATGTAACTTAGGGCAAATGTACTTTACATCTCAGGTGCCTAGGCCTTGCTATGGCCATGAGGTATAGTGTAGCATATTGCATTTTATAAAAATGATTGTAGCATAAATTTTAGCTCCATGTGCCCTTCCAGAACTTTCTATCTCCCTTCTCCTTGAAACTAAATTTTAGCTCCATGTGCCCTTCCAGAACTTTCTATCTCCCTTCTCCTTGAACTTAAGTGGTCATGATAAATAGGATATGATAGAAATGTCATCATGAGACTTCTCAGTCTGGGTAGTTTTAGAAGTAAATTTTTCAAAGTGTTGAACTGTATGAATGCTGCAGCTCTCTTCTTATGCAGAAAGCTTTAATATTCCTTCAGTAATCCCCACCAGGAAAGAGAAGAAATTAAAAACACAACCATGACCATCTCTTAAAATGAAACAGAAACAAAGTGAAAGAACGTATTGAAGTCAGCATCAGATACCCACCATTTGTCTGGCACTTTGATCAGACTAGTTATGACAAATAATTTCTATCCTCATTAGTTCATGAGCAGACAGAGGGGATATAATCTAACTCAAAGATATGACATAATATAAATAGAAGAGATGGTTTCGTGTAATGCTTTAAACAAGAAACAAGAGAACAAGTAATGCTATTGTGGAGAAAACAATAATAACTATATATAAGATATATTTAAGTCGTATTGAAAAACAAGAATTTTCCCAGTAGGCAAGAGACGTTCAAATAAATAATAAGGAATAGGTTTGGCTATCTAGGTGATGGAGAAACACACAAGCAACTAAACATCAATAAATAGCTGAAACAAAAGAAAATGTATTCCTCTGTCACATGAGCCATCTAGAGTTGATATGGTAGCTCTGTGGTCATCCGTGAATTAGGCTTCTTTTCTTGTTTTCCTGCTCTGATCCTGTCTGACTTTCTCCTTGTGGCCCATGATGGTTATTCTAGTCTCCATTCTAGTCAGTAAAAAGGAAGTCACAAAGATAGTGTCACTTTATGTAACACTTGAACTTAAACTCTGCTAACTGAAACTTAGCTCCCTAGGAAATGTACTCTTTGTTCTTTCAGTCATGAGTGCTTTTAAGAACCAAAGGTTCTATAACTATGAGAGAAGAGGAGAGAGTGAGAAGGTTGCAGTGCTGGAAACTCAGTCTGTGCAGGACCTTCCAGGCACGGAGATGATGAAGCTTTGTCCACTGGTCTTGAGCATCACAGGGACCAAGCAGCATTGCTACTTATGTTTTGCCCAAGTTCTTTTTTCTGCAATAACCCTAATGAATATAAAATTTTCCTGATAAAGGAGATGGCTTCAACTTTGGCCTTTCTCTCAGTGCAGAAGCAATAGAAAAATGGCAGCCATCTTCTAACCATGAAGACAAGAGCACCCTCCTGGGATGACAGAAATAGCCCAGGTCCTGAACGACATGGTCATAACATGGCCATGAGTTTCCATAGATAACCTATCAGCAAATATTTTGTGAGACAAGGTCTTACTGTGTAGCCCTGGCTGGCCTGGAACTTACTGTGTAGACCAGTCTTGCCTCTAACTCACAGAGATCCACCTGCCTCTTCTTCCTTAGCACTGGAATTAAAGGTGTGTGCTACCAAGCCTGGCTAGATTTCTTACCAACTAAGAGCCCTTTGGTGAAGCCAGGGTACTTGGGTTTCTGATATAATCCACCAAACATGGTCTTGCAGGATTGAGTAAGCTTTCAAACTCCCACTCTTAAACCACACTGCCTCTCATTCTGCCCTGCCATCCCTTCCTCAGATGGTTGCCATAGTGATCTTTAATGATAAAGATCAAACTACATCATAGACCTGCTTAAAGCTCCTGAAGGTCCCCCATGTTCTGGAAATAAAGCACAAAGCCCTCACCATAGCCAAGGGTGCCCTGGTCCTCACACATCCCTCTGCCCTCAGCTCCCATTCCCTTCCTCTCTAGTCACTAACTTACCCTCAAACTTTCTTCAGTGAAACTCAGTTGTACTTGAGGATCCTCAAAGATAGCTCTTTTGTGGAATTTAGGTCTCATTTCAAAAGCCATTTCTTTACAGAGAATTTTCTCAGACCTTTTCCCTAAAGAATCTGTGTTTTATTTTCTCACAACACTTAGAACCATTGAGATACGTAAATGATTTATTGTGGCTTGCCTATTGCTGCTGTTTGAAGACAAAACCACATAGATGAACTTACTTTCTTGAGAGTGAAATTAAATTATTATTTTGCTTTATCTCAGAGGTCCCAGAAGCAACTTACTTATAGAAGTGCAATAACAGACAACCAAGATTTGAGTTGTGTTGCTGAGAAATCAAATCTCTCCTCTCTCTGTTTCCCTCCTTGAACCTCCCAGACACGAAGTTCAGAATATGTGTTAGTTAAGAAATTCAAGAGGTCATTTCAAAGACTCATTCATTTGACTATTTACAAAGGTGAGTCATCCAGACGTGTGTGTTAAGTGCTGAGCCTTTTAAAAACATTCCTGCAAGACTTGGGGAGACAAATTTGAATGCATGGAATTGGGGCACAAAAATGAAACCATATGTAAGAAAGAGAAATGGGAAAAATGAACTAGTGAAGGATCAGACAGCAGAGCTAATCCCTTGCCTTAGTTCTGGGGATGTTAGAGAGAGGATGTGGAGGGTCTATGCTGGGCCAGAAAGAGAATGAAGCTGGAGATGCTCAGCCCTACACTTGGCCCAAGCAAGAATGAATTCTCAGTGTGGTCAGATCAGTAGCTTTCTCAAGGAAAGTTGGATATCTGAGTATTTATGTTAAATCATCAGACCTCAAAGACTGACAGTGAATTTGAATTTTTTAAATCATCTAGGCCAATATTGTGCTAGATAAACAAGACGTGCCTGCAGACAGAGTCCGACTCTCTGGCTCCAGGTTTCTGACTCGTCACGTCAACTCTACAGGCTGAACTAAGAATTGACGTTTGTTTTCAGAAAATGAGTGCGTATGTTTGCTTTATCAGTTTCTCACTGAGCAAGACAGGAAACAAAGAGAGAGAATGACTGCATTTAGGGTGTTCATGTCTTTCTTAAACCACTCCACGACATTAGCAATGTGAAGCCAAAACTAGCTGCCACCCCGGTGCCCCTCTCCTAGGGTGACATCCTGGACTGAAGACTGTAGACTTGGTGAATACAGGAATGGCAAGAGAAGAAGCAGCGCAGTGACCGTAAGGGGGGTTTCTGGAAGATGGATGGAAAGCACACCACAAGGATGGATGGAAAGCATACCACATTAGAGAACAGAAGCGTGCCTTTGTGAAATTGTATAAATCTGTATACAGAAGAAGATGAGGATCTGAGAAGGCCCTTTCCCACCCCTGGAGTGGGAACTGAGCTATTTAGACAGAGTCCCACTTGAAGCATCATTTCAGCTTCTTCCTTGGCTGCCATTTCTCACAGTTGCTCCACTCATCAGTAAAGTCTGCTAATATAGAAGGAGACAAAAAACAGCAAAGGCCAGTGGTGCCTGTCCCACCATCCCTCCTCCACAGGGACTGGAAGAAGGGAGAGAATTCAGAGATTTCATTCAGCACTTTCAGACAGCAACCCAGAGAGACACACGAATTGCCCACAGCAAAGCTTTTATGATGCATGAGGAGGACAGTGGCCAAGAGGACAGCTCAGGAGGGAAACACTCAAAACCACCTCCAACTTAAATGAAGGAAATAGCTCTTAGGGCTGGGGAGATGGCTCATCAGTTAAGAGCACTGACTGTTCTTGCAGAGGACCCAGTTTTGATTCCCAGCACCCACATGGTGACTAACAACCATCCTTAACTCCAATTCCAGGAGATCTCTAACACCTCTTCTAGCCTCCATGAGCACTGCATGATGCAGAAGCACTTACACACATGCAGGCAATACACTCCATAAGCATAAAATAAAAATAATAAAATATTTAAAAAGAAAATAGCTCTTGGGGCCAGAGAGATGGCTCAGGAGTTAAGAGCACTGACTGCTCTTGGGGAGGACCCAGGTTCGGTTCCCAGCATCCACATGGAAGCTAACAACCATTCATAACTCCAGTTCCAGGGAATCCACTGCCCTCTTCTGGCCTCCATGGGCATTGAGCACATGGGTACACTTACATAATGCAGGCAAAACACTCACACACACAAAATAATTTTTTTTAAGTTTTAAAAGAAAATAGGCCTTCAGCATCCATTGGCAGATGAATAGACAACAGATTATTGCTCAGCCATAAGAAAGAATGAAATCTTGTCATTTATACCAAGATGATTGAGCCTGAAGAACACTGTGTTAAGTGACAAGTCTGAGGCACAGAAATACCACATGGCCTCATTTGTAGGGAGAAGTTAAAATAGTTGAACTTACATAAATAAAGGGTAAGAATGCTGCTTACCAGAAGATGAAGTGGGAGGCAAGGGGGAGAGGTAGGATAATAGCATCAAACTATAGCCTGGGGCAGGGTGTAATGGTGCGCACTCTTTTCAGCAGTACTAGGCACTGAACTTTAAATCTCACACATTCTAGGCAAGAGCTCTACAACGTTGAGCTTACAGCCACAATCTGATGCCAGTGCATTCATGTAATCTCAGCACCCAGGAGATTGGAGCAGGAACATTGTAAATTCAAGGCTAGCCTGGGCTATATATCAAGTTCCAGACAGTCCAGGTTACAAAGTAAAACCACATCTCAAATACAAACTACACACACACACACACACACACACACACACATACACACACACACACAGTGAAGTAGGAGGAATAACTTCTAACTTCTAGTATAACTTCAGCATAGTGGGGTGACTGTGGGTCACAACAACCTACTATAAATTTCATGAAGACTTAAAGAGAACAGCTTGAAGGCTGTGAACATTGACACCCGATAAATGTACAAGGAGATAGAAATGATAATTATTCTGATTTGATCACTGCATATTTTATACATGCATTGAATAGTCACACTGTGCTCCATAAACAGATACAGTTAGGTATTGGCTAAAAGAGAAAAAAAAAATGACCTCTCAAGATGGGGAAACTGACCCTTATGTTACCTATAAAATTGAATTGTGGAGTATCATGTAAGTCAGAAGTTTCTAAATCATTTCTTTTAGCCATAGCACTCTCTGGATTTCCATCTCCTCCCTCCCTGATACTCTGAGAATCAGAACAGAGTCTGAGGAAGGGTCCCGCCCTCTGGCACCTGCTGCCTTGGCTTGTCTTTTCACTCAGGTCATTCAACAAAAAGAAATTGATTTAAAGCCGAGCATGAAGGCCCACACCGTTAATTCAGTGCAAGGAGACCCTAAAAAAAAAGAAAGAAAGGAGAGAGGGGGGGGGGATTGGTTTAAGCAAAAAATAAATTCCCTCTGGTTCCCTTTCCCATCAGATCTCAACTCTGGTCTTGGTGGTCATACAGGAGGAAGAGCATGCTGAAGCCGGCCTCACAGCCTTGTAGTCTGGTATAAGCATGTGGACTAGATTCAAACGGGGGGGCTGGGGGGGCAGAAATCTTATAACAATTGTAACTAGCTGATCTCTCTTAGGAGTTTATTATGTTATTTCCTCTACTTCTCTCCATGTGAATATATTAAAGAAATTTTCCATAGTAAGTGTTTTTAAAGACTTTTACACTGAAATTCAGTGTATAAAACAGATCATGTGCACAGCATTTAAAATCTGCCAAGCCATCTTCCAATATTTTGTATACTTGCTAAGAATCATTTCCAAGAAATTCTTGGCAGGTGATTTTCAGTTGCTTGAATGCCTACCATACAAAGTAACACATTAATTTTGAAGCAATCACAGCTGAATATCTCTGTTGGTGAGAAAATACTTATTTTGATCTCAAATATGCCCCCTTATAACATGAAGTAAGAGTGAGACAATGCTTAGTCCATAAAAGTATTTTTATCCTTTTTGTTTCATGTAGGGCCTATTCAAATAATTCCACATAAGTAGCAAAGCCTGGCCTTTTGCATCACACTAACATATGCTACCAAGTCTGCTAGAGGGGTGCTAAGGGCTATGTTTCCATCCTCTGGGTTAAAAAGACGTGAGCAAAATGTTTAAGCAAAATTAAGATACCTACAGGCAAAACCTGACAAAGTGTTCCGCACTGTGCTACATAATAGATTGGGAATTTTTTAATATCATGACACTCTCCATCTTCACCTACCTGTCAACTCCACATCAGTTGTTATTAATTTAATACCAGAGAGCCTGGCAAGAGCTGCGAGCTACCAAAAACACACAAATCAGGAGCAGAGATGGCAAAAGCTCCTTGGAGAGTCTTGTTCACAAACTTTATGGGAATTTGAAAAATGCCCCTGAATTTGGAGGATGCTTGATATGAAATCAAATAAAGGATGGAAACACAAGTTTCAGTTGCCTAATTTCAATGCAGAAACACTTTTAAGATATGGGCAGGCAGGTCATCTATGGAATTCCAAGCAGCACTTTGAGCACACACCTGCCTTTCTGACTTCTGTTAGCATCATCCACTTTTATTAAAAGGACTCATTCCCAGCATCAGGTGACTCTAAGACACAGACATCCATGTGCATCTCAGCAAGACATGTGGGAGGGGGAAATGTGTCTACAGTACTGCAAACTAGCTTTTACAGGACTAAGGTCTGCTTTGGGCTATGGTTCCCCAAACATCCATTAAAGGCTTGGTCCCAGGGTGGCTCTACTGAGAGGTAGAATTCTTAAGAGGTGGAACCTAAACCAGGTGTGGTTGTACACAATCTGTGACCTCAGCACTCAGGAGCAGAGAGTGGATTTGGTCTTTCTAGTACATAATGTTCTGACTGGATAAATGTTCCCATGTGTCTTAGTTTGCTTTCTGTTGCTGTGATAAGGCACTGATCAAAACCAACTTGTGCCCCGGCCAGTAGGGCGGGAGACGGAGACTCGAACTCCCAGGGACCTGGAATAATGGGACAAGAGACACGAAGAATGACAGCAAGACAAAGAACTCTGATCAAGCTGCCAAAGTTTATTTTTCCACGGGGATTTTTATACGGGCTGAAGAGGGAAGTTAGCTGGGGAAGGGGAAGGGAAGGTGTTGTCTCAACAGGTTAATGAATGTCCCTAGGATGAGGGGACCTGGCACCATGGTCTGGTTGCAGGCTAAGGAAATTGGTGGTTGTTCAGGCTTATCTTGACTCATCAGAAGGGTTGCTTATCTTAGGGGGCAGGGAGGACTGATCAGCAAGTTCTTTGGAGGATGCTTGCCCTGGGGGGCAGGGAGGGCTGCCAGGCAGTGTGGTCTCCCACAAACTTGGGGAAGGAAAGAGTCTCTTTGGCCCACACGTCCTGATCACAGTTCATCATCAAGGAACACTAAGGCAGGATCTCAATGGCAGAAGCTTAAAGCAGAAACCATGGAGAAAAGCTTCTTAAAGCTTGCTTACCATGGTTTTCTCAGTTACTTTTCTTATACATCCCAGGCTCGCCTGCCTAGGAATAGCCCTGCCCACAGGGTGCTGAGCCCTCCCACATCAATCAATCAGCAATCAAGAATGCCCCACAGTCATGCCGTCTCTCTAGCCATCTCTCTCACTGAGCCATCTCTCCAGCCCATTAATTGTGGGTTCTTATAAAATCAAAAATAAGTTAAATGCTTTTTTTACTCCAAAAGGGGAGAACTGGGGTACAAAAACAATCACACTTAAGCAAAACCAAAGTCCAGAAATGTAGTTTCGAATCTTGTAGCACAAAGTCTACATCTGGGACTCACTCACAATCTTCTGGGTTCCAAAGGACCTGGGTGGTGCCATTTCTCTGGCTCTGCCATCCACAGCACTCACAGCTGTCCCCTAAGCCCAGACTGGCTCCATTATATACCTGCCACTGTCCTTGGTGGTTATCCCATGGTCCTGGCATCTCCAATATGCTGGAATCTTCACTGTAACTGAGACCGTACCTTTCACTAATGGCCTTTCCTGGCCTCATACAGTACCAAGTCTCAGATTTCCTCCATGACCCCTTCAATCCTGGTGTTTCCACTACAACTGAGATTATACCTTCACCAATGTCCTCTCCTGGCCTCTCACAGTGCCAAGCCTCAACCACTCTCAATGACTCTCATGCCTTCATGAGAGAGACTCTTACACATTGGCAAGTTTGGCTTCCAGCTTGATAGTCAGCCTTTTCGAACTTCTAGACCACAGCTACTGTGTGCTGATCTGAAGAACTACTTTCCAGATTTTACCACAACGATGCTGGTCTCTTATTAATCACAGCTGATTCTTCAGCCCCAGTTGGCCAGAAACTGCAGATTCTTAATTTAAAATGTCGCATGAATGGCCCCAATAGAGACTTTGAAGACTCAAACTTCCTACTGAAACATCACAAATAAGGTCTCTATTAACTGTATTGCTGGTGACATTATCTTCCAGATCCCCAGAACAGTTCATTAAGCTTTGAGCACTCAATGTCTTTCCCAGTCCAAAACTCAAAAATTCTCCACCTTCCTCCCACAAAATAGTCCAAGGCATAGAAATCACATGGTCAGGTCCATCACAGCAATACCCACTCTCTGGTACCAGTTTCTGCCCTAGTTTGCTTTCTGTTGCTCTGCTAAAACACTTACCAAAACCAACTTAGGGAAGGAAAGAGTTTATTTGGCTCACACATCCTGATCGTAGACCATCATCAGGGAAATCAAGGCAGGAACTCAATGGCAGAAGCCTGAAGCAGAAACCGTGAAGGAATGCTGCTTACTGACTTGTTTCCCCTGGTTTGCTCATCTATTTTTCTTATATATCCTAGGCCCCACTGCCCAGGGATAGCCCTGCCCCTTAGTGTGCTAGGCCCTCCTGCATCAATTAGAGGTGAAGAAAGTACCCCACAGACATGGCCTCAGGCTCATCTGATAAACCCAATTCCTTAATTGAGATTCTCTCTTCCCAGGTATGTCTAGGTTTTGTCAGGTTAACTAAAACTATGATACCATGCCTGATCTAGGAATGTGAGGTTCAAACTTTCTGCTCAGCAAGAGCTCAATTGCTGGTTGGAGATACTACATACAATTTCCTCCAAAACTCATTAAGATTCAGCAAGTTTTAAAAGGACATTCCCTTAAGACTCAGAAAGTAAACAACTCCTGTGTTTCACAAAATCCCTGAAGCTGACCAGATATACTCCTGTGAGTATCTGCTATCATCCCTAGCACTGCACTTCAGGCTGTGCCAACACATTCTTCCTAACACATCTGCCTGGCAACTATCTTGGTGTCTGCTAGCAAGTGAACCACCATGCACAGGAGTGACCCCTGGATGGTTCTCAGGCCAAGCTTGACCACAGCTCTGATAACTGACCCTCTAAGAACAACCTGAAGCTTCTTTTTATTTCCACTGAGTCAGAGAATTAGAAAGCCACAAAAAAATTTCAAAACAGACCTCACAACCTAGACATTATTTCTTCTTCTAAGGAAATAACCTGTGTAATAACTTGGAAATTCATTTCCTTCTTCTTTTGAGTACCAATTTCTTCCTCTGTAAATGGAGATAATTATAATATTTGCTTAAAATATTGTTTTAAGGATTGGTGAGTTAATACAAATAAAAAGCTTAGAATCTAGAAGAAAGAAAAGGAAGAGGAGGTAGAGGACTATGACGACAGTGACAAGATGACACATGGCCACTTCCTGAGTTCAAAGAAGGTAGTTTAGGAGATCAATGAATGGCTGATTGGGGGACTGGCAAAGGGAAATGATTTTTCTTTTTGTAAACTGGTTGCCATTTCCTGGCTTATCTTCTGAACCTTTTTTCTTTGCTCTGGTCTACTCCCTAGAGAAGGATTCTGTATTTTTAGTTTCTAATGTTTACTCAAAAGCAAGACTAGATAATATCTACACACTAAGTCTCTTTGAACCATTGGTCTACATTTGAACATCATTCTGTATCACTGCATGTTTATTTACTCATCCAAGAAATGTGCTCATAAAGCACCCGCTCAGCTCCAAGCTTGGTACCAGGTACTGATAACTCAGTAACAAGCAGGACACAATCTGTGTCCTCAGAAGTTTATAGTCCAGAAGTAGGAAGACTGTAAGAGGGCAGTTTCAATATAATTGGGTAAGGAGATGGGGGTGTAGCTCCATGGTGTTAAGAAGGTATGCTGGTCGGCTTTCCATCACTATAACAAACACCCGGGACAATCGACTTATAAAGAAAGAGGGCTGATTTAGGCTCACCACTTTGATCCTCAGTCCAATCCGAAGCACTCAGTCCAGAGAGGACATGAGTATGTCTTGCATGTAAGTATTGCCAAACACTGCCATGACAACACAGAAACTCAGCATTAAGGAAGGAATTGGGGAAGCTGCCCCCTGTGCAGAAAACTGCAGACACAGAAGCCCAAAGGCCTGAAAGCACCTGACATTTCCAGGAGCTGCAAAAAGACAAGCAGGGCTAGGGTAGAGAATGTTAGGCAGGAAGCAAAGGCAAAAGAGGTAAGATCATAAAGGAACTGAGTTCTCAGGCTAAAGAATCTCAAATTCTAAGTTCTATGGGGAGTTCAGACCTTTTTTTTTTCTATGAGAGAAATAGAATAGTAAATTAGTAGCTTGGAGCTTCTGGGTAGAGGACAGATAGAAAAAGAGCAAGACAGATATTGATACCCCAAAAGACCATAGAAGAATTCCCAGGAGTCTGTGATGGTGCATATGCTAAGGCGTAAGCAGCAACTGTTGGAGAAGTGGCTGTAAAGACAGGTATGAAGGAGGTATGCTTGGTAGCCTTTCATTACTATAACAAATACCTGAGATAGCCAACTTATAAAAACAGAAGGTTGATTTGGGTTCATAGTTTTAGTTTCTAGTACAGGACTTATTGGCCCTATTGCTTTGGGCCTGAGATGAGGCAACAAACTGTGGTGGCATTGCATAGTAGAAAAGGCCTAGTCATCTCATGACTGGGAATTTAAAAAGAGAGAGAAAGAAAGCAGGCATGGGGGGTACACATCTGTAATCCCAGCACTCCAAAGGCTGAGGAGGATTTCAATTTTGAGGATAGCCAGGGCTACATACTGTCAGAGAAAGAAAGACTGGGCAGGAGGAGCAGTCTTGTAGTTCCTTTTGAGGGCATGCCCTGAGCCCTCAGTGACCTAAGACCTAGTAAATTCCAATGTTTAAAGGTTCTACCACTTTCCAGTAGCATCAAGCTGAGGATTAGGCCATTAAGTGTGCAGGCATTTGGAGATATTCCAGATCCAAACTATAGTAGGTCGACAGCAACCAGAAAGCAGTCTGGGTCCAGTCATGAGTCTATCCCTCCCTCAAGGCACCTGATCCCGATGAAAGGTTTCTCATTCCTGTGTCCTCAGGGCCTGAAACAGTCCCTGGTGCGTGGAAATGGCTCCATAAACAGGTAGCACCAATGCAAGACTGACCAAGACATGACAGGTATCCATGACAGAAATAACAGCATGCATATTATCCTACATATACCACCTGTTTCATATCATCTAAACCCTTAAAACCCCAGCATCCTCTGAGATAGAAATACAGACTCATAAAAGGGAGTACTGTTAGATGATGGCACCGCTAAGAGCAGTCTGATACGGAAACAATTTCTGGCATATGCAGTTCATTTTAACAGACGCCAGGATGACAAAGCTGTCAGGTCTGCTTCAAAGAGCAAACCATCCAGTTCATGTTCCACTTGCCAAATTAACTTCATCTGACTTTTTGTTTGTGTCCTAAGGTACTGTGGATTTCAAACTTGACTCTGACAGAAGCACATTAGAGAAGTGGTCCTGTTTTACAAAAATCATCCCTCAAATTATCTTTATTATGAGTAATGTTGTCTTACTATCCCCAAATCAAACAGACATATCTGCCAAAAATGCATGCATTGATTCTTTTAAATAAGTTATAAGCTTTCTCTCTTTCTTTTCTAAATTTTTTAATATATTTGAGTATTTTGCCTACAAGAAAGCCCACAGAGGTCAGAAGAGAGCATGGAATCCCCTGGAACTGGAGTTATGGATGGTTGTTAACTGCCATATGGGTGCTGGGAGCCCAACCTGAGTTCTCTACGAAAGCAACCAGTGTTATTAACTGCTCAACCATCTCTTCAGCACCAGGCTTTTCTCTTATGCCTAATGTTGAGTCAAGTAGAACTTGCACCAACTCCCCATAACAGAGAAACAAAGCAATAGGAATTTAGGGCTTTGTTGCTTTGTGAACCACAAAACCGGGCTGGTTCTAGATCTCTCATAGAAAGTCTGAAGTCTGTATATTAAAATTAGCTAGGTATTTTTTTTCTTAATATCAGTGCCTGGCCCCATACTACATAAAATGAATCAAATCTCCAGTATGCTGTGGCATCTACAGCTTGTAAAACCTCCAGGTATCATATACACAGGTCTATCAGCTGTAGAGATTGAGTAAATAATTTCATATGATTTTTATAAAATGGAGGATAGTCTATGTGACGTCATGGTACTGTAGTTTGGATCTAGAATGTTCCCCAAAGCCAACATGGTAAAGACAGGTGATGCTAATGGAGAGCGATGGAAGCTTTGACAGGCAAGGCCTCAGCAGAGGCAGCGAGGCCAAAGGGGAGTGTGGACTCCAAGCTCATTTCTCCAGGCACTTCTGCGCCACGGTTTGCGCACTCCCACTAGGATGTGCTGTTTCACTAGAATCCCCAAACAAATGAAAACACTTGATCATGACTGAAAGTTCCCTGATTATGAGCTAAAACAATCCTTTATTCATTGTAAGTTGACTGCCTCAGTCATTTCATTATCATGATGGAAAACTGACCAATACACATGGCCATCAACCTTTTTTTAAAAATGCTGCCTGTTTGTTAGAATTAGGCTTGAAGTAAATCAAGTCTGATTGAAAAAAGATCCATACATTGTGATTAGTTATGTCACTTATAACTCTAGGTGTATAGATCTTACCTCTGCTATTTCTTCTTTTTTTATTACTTGTAATCTATTAGTTGAAACAATCAGATCACTTGTCTGATGGTCTTCCATGACTTAGCATATGCTTGTTACAGCTCCATATCATCAAGTAACACATTCTTCCTCTTATGCTAGTGTTTGCTTTGTTTGTTAGATCAAAAGTCTTGATTAAACTCAGATCCAGTCAGCAAGATCACTGTATGGGCAATAGGCAATAATGATACTATTCTGACTCTGTGTTAGTCAGGCTTCTCTGGAGGAACCAGCTGGCAGAATGAACATATATTGGACCAGAAGATGGCTCAGCAGGTGACTGCCACCAAACCTTCCATCCCCAGGTCCCATATGGTGGGAGAGAACTGATTCTTGCCAGTTGTCTTCTGACCTCCACACCTATGGCATGTTTTTTGTTTTTTGTTTTTTTGTTTTTCAGGCATGCCTGGCTTTTCCATGTGGGGCACTCTTATCCACTGAGCCAACTCTCCAGCTCTATCTCTATTTTTATTACATGAATACCTACTGATAATCATTGTCTAGATCCATTATTTCATTAAAGATTTCAAGAACAGTGATATTTTATTGCTTTGCTTTCATTGACTAGCTAAAACACCTCTACAAAGACAAACTTTCTTCAGTATTTGGTTGCCCTGATATATATGGTTTGTTTAGGAAAGTAAAGAAAAAGATCAGTTTCTTTACTTAATCTCTTTATCATTTGCAAAATAATGATAAATATCTCCAGGATCTTCCAAAACAGTGATCAGTGAAGGCTGTTTTGTTTTTGCTTATCTTTTTCACTATCGTTACGAATCCATAGATTTAAATATATTTACAGCATTTTAATCGTGTTTATTATTTTTAAGTGAAGAGATGTTGGGGTTGAGAAGGATCTTACACTATAGGCCAGGCTGGTGTGGAACTCACAATGAAGACCTTGCAGAAATCCTCCTGCCACTGCCTCCAGAGTGCTGGGATTCCAGAGTATGCCACCACCACCACCCGCCCATTGTGATTATTGCGGCTGACACTGAAATGGTCTCATCCTGTCCCTTGACACCCTCCGGGGTGACTTCACACTCTGATGCAAGATGGTCCCTGCTCATCCCATACTATACGTTTGTCACCAACACCTGGAACTGGCCAGTCTTCAAAGAGCCTTCTTATGTTAAATGGGATTTGAAGCCAGGATTGGGTTGACTCAGGGAGCTCTTTGCTACTGAGTTGTCCTTGTTTTGAAACCTTGTGAATAAACACAGGTAAAGGAAATACTTTCGAATTTCTGTAAAGCAAAACATGATTAGTTCATATGGATATTTTGATTCAAATTCAGGACAAAGGAGTTTTGCTTTAACTGACCTGTCTCACACCCGGCTTCTCTTTTCTGCAATGCCAAATCCCCAGTTTAGAGCAGCAGGTTAGACTTCTTTCTTTGCTTTATCTCACTGTATGGGCGTGCGGGGATCTCGGGGCGCCAGCTGCTGGGCATGGCACCGGTCTCCCACAGGCCGCTGGGGTGCAGCGGGTCCCGCGGGCCACGTCTGCTGGGGTGCGCGCGTGTCCCGCACCGCATTGCTGTGGGTCTCCGCGTCTACTGGGTGCTGGCGACTCTACTGATCGCTGCGCTCCCAGGTGGGTCCCTGCTTCTCCGTGTTGTTGAGGCTCTCTGCTACTGGGGCTGGCCTGGTCTGGTTCCATCCCAATCCACCGTGCACTTCCTTGAGATACGAGATCCGTCAGCTGCCGGATCACATGGGAAGGTGCGGAGACCGCGAAAGCTGGGTTTCTGTGAGTAGTGGCTTAGGAAGAGACAGCTCTCTCCCAGAAGGCTGGATGTAGGCAGTAAGACACAGAACTCAGCTCAGTCAGTGAGTGGTACAGCCCCTTTATTCTGTGACTCAGCTCGGCTCCAGGCCTTAGTGATCCAGCTTCGATTATTGAGGGAAAACCAGGATACTTTATACTGTGGGGGTAGTGGTAAAAGCCTTAGCTGATAGGTACTTTGTGGGATGCCCTATTTACATATGGAAGTGGGCTCCTGCCAGGCTGTCAGACTGCCTGAAAATCACACAGGAAAAGCTGGCAGTTCCAGAGCCTGAGGCCATGGCTACTTCAAAAGATGAGGCACCCTGCTGATAAAAGGAGTCTCTGCATATGAAGCCGAGCCCATAGGCTATCCGGACATGGAGAGACTGCTACTTTACACAACAGGAGTCCCCAACATCACTGCACACATGCAACCCCATTAGAATGATAACAGTGCTAACAACATGAGAAACAAAGAGGCAGAAACGTTGTCCATTGACTCTTTGTCCTTAGAGTCGCTCAAACTAGAAACGTAGGGATGATCAATATTACAAAGTCATGTAAAACAGTTCCATGCTCTGTGGTCATCTTACCAAATTGATGTACAATATATTTTTTTTTTTTTTGCTTTTAATTTCCTGGAACTAGATTCCCTTTTCAATTCGATAATTTCATAATTACATAAAATGCATCAGCTTTCACATCAAATCTACAAGAAAAGGCACAGCCATGAAAGTCTACTTCCTATTTCTCCTCCCTGAACACCTCTCCTCTCTCACAGGTAATTTATTTTAAGATGTGTGTCAATCAACATGACACACAGAAGGAACTTCACAGGTCCTTACCCCTAGATGAAGAGCTACAGGCAATCAAAGACTGCTGAGAGATGGATGTCATCATCTCTTTTCTGTTGTTGTGGTAGAAACACTGACCAAAGCAACTTATAGAAGGAAGAGTTATTTGAGCTTACGGTTCCAGGGGAATTACAGTCCTTCGTTTAAAGGAGGCATGGTGGCAGGAGGCAGCTGGAGCAGGAGCAGAAAGCAGAGAGCTCACATCTTCAAGCAGGCAAGGGAAGCAAGAGAGTGACTTGAGATCCAACACGGCTTACGAACTCTCTAAGCCCGTCCCCAGTGACATGATTCCTCCAGCATAGCCACACCTTCTAAGACCTCCCAAAACAGTGCCACCAAGTGGGGAAAAAGGTCCAAATTGGACCCTATGGGAGGCAGTTTCATCCAAACCATCACAAGCGAGAATCAACCTCCTCCAGGGATAAGTCCCCTGATAGTATCGATTCCCAAATGGTCAGTCCTAAACACATGTACATATGTGAAGTACTAAATAGGTTCAGTAGATTGTCTATGTGCATATATATGAATATATATATTAACAATAATAATTATAGAAGAGGTCATGAACTTGAGAAGCAGGGAAGGGGAAGACTCAGGAGGAATTAGAGTGAGAGAGGGAGGGGTGGAAATGACATAAAAGCACTCAGCATGAAATTCCCCAAAAATTAAAATTATAAATTAAAAAAGTGATATCAAAAAGATTTTGGCTCTCAGCCTTAGAGCCATCTTCTCTGATGCACTGCACCATAGCAAAATGAAGGAAGAAAAGGCCAGATGTGGAGGCACACAACTTTAATCCAAACACTTGGGAAGCAGAGGCAGGCAGATCTCTATGAGACTGAGGCCAGCCTGGTCTATATAGCGAGTTCTAGGTCAGCTGTGGCTACAGGGAGACCCTGTCTCAAAAAGACAAGAAAAATGTGGAAGAAAGTGAGGCAGAGATCCAAATAAACTCTCTCTTGTGCACCCATGGAGGCTGCAGGAGCAAAACTAAGCAATGCAAGTGCCATAGGCTAGAACAGTGGCACAAACTGTTGGCCTGTATGCTACTGTCAATAATTTGTCTCAATGGACCTGGAACTTCACCATCTGACCACCTAGAACTACACCAAGACCACATCTGAGACTGCCTTGCTCACAATCAAGACAGCCCCTGTTGGCCCTCTGTCCTGGACCTGTGGTACTGGACTAGTTCTGTTCTGGCTTGTGGCCAAGTATAACCCATGTACACTAAATCATTTCTGTTGCTGTCTCAGCTGAAAACTCAAACAATTTGGATATATGTCTTTTGAAAATAAAAGCAGGGGCTGGAGGGATGGCTCAGTGGTTAAGAGCACTGGGCTGCTCTTGCAGAAGACCCAGGTTTGATCCCAATACCCATATGGTGGCTAACAAGCGTCTGTAACTCCAGTTCCAGGAAATCCATCACCTTCTTCTGATATCCAAGAGCACTGCATGGCATAAGTGCACTTACATACATGCAGGCAATACACTCATACACATAAAATTTTTTTTTTTAAATGAAAGCAAAAATGTACATTTGCTGCATACCCAACTTTATTAGATGAAACTTGCTGTAACTATTTCTAACCTTGCTTTTTCTACTTAGCATATCCTGGATACCATTTTTTTTTCAAGAGGAGATAAATCAATTTTATTGTCCATCAGTATTGTTATACAAAAATCTACAAATAATAGAATTGTCCAGGAAAAAAACAAAACCAAACAAATGGCAAATGGGAGTGTAACAGCAATAATTTAAGCTTACTTTTTTTCCTCATGATATTAGGATGACAACCATTTCAAAAACACATGTCTGATGTCAAGGTAGCTTTTGTTCACTGGTCAAAGCACGCCCTTAAAATTAAGGCCTTCAGTGTCTCTGAGAGCTCTACTGATTCTTGAAAAAACTTGTGAGGTCTTCAAGAAAAGTGATGTATTCTTTTTTAATATTTTATTTATTATTTTTATTTTATGTGTATGAGTATAATGCCTGCATTTTGGTAGGTACATCTGTGCTGTGCAGTGCCCATGGTGGTCAGAAGAGGGTGTCAGATCCCCTGGAACTGAAGTTACTGGAAGTTTTCAGCCAGAAAGACAATATATTATTGTTGGTGCTCCAGGGCTGTACTGAGCTCCACCAACTCATCTGCAAAAGTGTTGTCCACTCCCGGGTCTACAAGGAAATTCACTGTGTGATCATACAAGGCCCAGTCCAGGGATGCTGTACTGAGTATGTAATTTGTACCCTTCCATTCAGAGTCACGAGAGGCCTAAAAGCTTGGTAGAAACCTTGATAGAAAAAATGTCACTCTTGGCCTCTTGTCCTTTCTTATCTGGATAACAACAGCCCAGTGCAAGGGCCTTCTTCCATCACTGGTTGTAACTTCAACCACAAAACTGGGAGTTGTGTCAGTTCCAGCTCTTGTCCTTCAACCTTCTGTCCTTATGAGGGCCCCTCCACACCGTCAAATGTTGGTGGGATGCTATTGTTAACATTAAAAGTGACAGTAATCTTTTCACCAGCAACTTTCCCCAGTGATTTAGCCTCTGTCCAATTCACTTCTAGCTTCCAATCTCCAGACATCTTAAGGGACTGATGATTTTCTTTTCTTCCTTAATTTCATCAGTCAGGAATTCAACAAAAGCTTTGTTTCCTTCCGTGTTCATGGTGCCAGGGCCTTCAAGAGGCTGGCTCTACCCGCTGAGCAACCCGCAGGGCTACAGGCACAGCCAGTCCGCAGGGCAAGGGAGCAGCAGGGGCAGCTTCACTGGGGCCACAGGCACGTAGGGATGGAAGGAAGACGCAGGCCAAGGGACCCTGGACACCTTTCTTACCACTACGTGTAGGAGCTGTTTCTTATTGCCGTTCAGAGATGCATACTACTCCAAGTATGAATAGGGAAATGTGGCTTTGTTGGGAGCCTGGGAGCCTGAGGTTCAACTGAGTCTCAGCTACCTCTCAAAACTGCTGGCAGGCCCGAGTTGGCAGCTTTCCATTCTGCCCGCAGCCTTGGCCTGGAAACCCTGGCAGGCAGCCAGGGCCCACGGCTTTGGCTTGCAGTCGGGGCTCAAAACCTTGGCCCAAAATCTTGGCTTGAGGCTGGGGCCAGATAGCCTTGCTAGATAGCCCTGGCCCACGGCCTTGCTCTCCTTTCCAGCATACGGTTCTATTCTTCTATAATCAGAGATTCCTCCCTTAATGTGCGTCAGAGCCCTTATGCTCTGACTGATGTATTGGTTTGCAGTCTGTGTTCCTTTGTTCTCATTCTTTACAAAAACTCTTGCTTGTGCTTCAATAAATGAGACTTGATCAGAATCCTGTCTTGTCTTCATTTCTCTTGTCCTTGCCTCATTTTCATCCCCACCCCCCAATCCAGGTACCCCGTTGCAGACCCCACGGGCCGGGGCAGGGTGGCACCCAGCGTGGGCCTGGATACTGGGGACAATGTGAGGGACACAACGGAGTAAAGAAGGGGTGCGCACCCGATCAAACAATAGTTCAGAGACATCGTGGTAGCCTGCTGTGACTGAGCCGACAGGTAAGTTGGTCGTGCAATTTAAATTATGGGGCAAGCATTGAGTCAGCACCAGAAATATGTGATACAGTTAAGAGAAGCTTTACAGGCAAGAGGAGTAAAGGTTACAACTGAGGATTTATTTCATTTCTTTGATTTTGTGAAAGACATCTGCCCATGGTTTCCCCAAGAGGGGGTTATAGATGTAAAAGGATGGAGAAGAGTAAGAGATGCATTACAAGACTTTTATACAGCATTTGGACCTGAAAAGGTTCCTGTTACTTCCTTTTCTTATCGGAATTTTTAAGACTAGTTCTAAGTCAGAATTGAGAGGAACTCCCAAGGAGGAGCCTCCGGTGCCTCCTGACTTAATTTCTCTGGATAGTGAGGATGAGAGTTCTGCTAAAAGTTTGAGAAAGGAGTCCTTGAGGAAGGAGTCCTCAGAGTCAGTCAAAGGAAAGGGAGATCGAGAGGTTGATGCCCAGGAGCTTAAACAGGAGCGTGTTCGTATCTATCCTCTTTTACCAGAGGCTCTTTTGTCAGAAGCCACTTGTCCAGTCTTGGACACAGATGGCGCAGAGGTTGTGAGAGAGAGGGTGGTTAGTAAAGCTGAGGATGGATCTCAAAATGGCCGCGAGAGGCAGGTTTTGTGGCCTCCTCCTCCTTCCTATAGTACACTGCCTGTTCCAACTGTCATAGCTGCAATAGATCCTAGACCAGGATTGAGAGGACAGATGGAGCAGTTGCAGGAGGACATTAAGTTGGAGGAGGTGCATCAGTCATTGATACTCAAACACATTAAGCAAGAAGAGATGCGTCAGGCTTTGATGCTTAAGTTACAAAAGCTTAGCTTAGATAATGGTAATGAGGCTGTTATGGGTAAAGGAAGAGTGGATAGAAACAGAGCTCGCCCTGTTCCCGGGGGGCCTGGTCTTCATTCGTATAAGGAAAATTTCGATGGCCCTGATAGGTTTTCCTCTCATGTGGAGGTTTTTTCCTGTAACAGAAACAGTGGATGACCAGAGACAGGCATGGCGACATCATAAAGGATTTCAGTTTCCACTGATCAAAGAGTTAAAGCTTGCTGTGTCTCAGTATGGAGCTACAGCTCCATTTATTGTGGCTATTATAGAAGGTGAATCTGAAAATTGGCTAACTCCTAACGATTGGAATCCATTGGTAAAGGCAGTCCTTAGTGGAGGCGATTATTTGCTATGGAAATCAGAATATTATGACAATTGTAAGGAGACAGCTAGAAGGAATCAACAATCTGGAAATGCATGGGGTTTTGATATGTTGACAGGCGGAGGTGAATATGAGACTAATGAAAAACAGATGCAGTATGATGCAGGTCTTTTTGTGCGAGCTAGAAGGAATCAACAATCTGGGAATGCATGGGGTTTTGATATATTGATAGGTGGAGGTGAGTATGAGACTAATGAAAAACAGATAGAGTATGATGCAGGTCTTTATGCACAAATTCGAGCTGCTGCTCTGAAGGCATGGAGGAAGCTTCCAGTTAAAGGGGACCTGAGAACTTCTCTCACTTCTGTCAAGCAGGGGTCTGATGAGCCGTTCGCAGATTTTGTTCATCGGTTGATGACCACAGCAGAAAGGATATTTGGAAGTAGTGATGCAGGGCTAAAGTATGTGAGACAGTTGGAAGAAGCATAAAGCTAAGGGCAAAGGATGTTTTAAGTGTGGTAAGAGTGGACATTTTTCCCAGGATTGTAAGGCAGATAATGCTCAGCAGAAGACTGATGATGGGAAGAGCCCTAAAGTGTGTCCCAGATGTAGAAGGGGAAAGCATTGGCTTAATGAGTGCAGGTCTAGAATTGATATTGATGAGAGACCTCTACCTCCTACTCCCCATCAGGGAAACTGGTGGAGGGGCCAGCCCCAGGCCCTGAAACAAGCATTTGGGGCAGTCAATCTTGTTCCTGCCAACAGCAACAATCCATTTCTAACCTCTCTAGAGCAACCCCAGGAAGCACAGGACTGGACCTCAGTTCCACCTCCCACATGGTATTAACTCCAGAGATGGGAGTTCAGACCATAGGGACTGGAATTTATGGACCACTACCCAAAGATACTTGTGGGCTAATATTAGGGCGAGGTAGTGCTGCTTTAAAAGGTTTATCCATTGTGCCTGGGATAGTTGATGCAGATTATACTGGGGAAATTAGAATCATAGCCCGAGCTGTTGGCAACATAGTCACTATTCCCCAGGGGGAACGCTTTGCTCAGTTAATTTTGGTACCTCTGGTTAAATCTGGTCGCTTTGTTCAAAATAAAAGTAGAGGTAATAAGAATTTTGGTTCTTCTGATGCTTATTGGGTTCAGGCCATTACTCATAAAAAGCCTACATTGACTCTATGGCTTGATGGGAAAAGATTTGATGGTCTTATTGATACTGGAGCTGATGTTACTATTATTTCTGCTGAGGCCTGGCCTGCAGCCTGGCCCACGGTGGAGACTTTGACTAATTTAAAAGGTATAGGACAGAGCCATAACCCAAAACAGAGTTCAAAATTTCTCACTTGGAAGGATCCCATGAATAATTCTGGTTTGATTAGGCCTTTTGTGGTTCCTTATTTACCAGTAAACTTATGGGGAAGAGATCTGCTTTCACAAATGGGAATTGTGATGTGTAGTCCGAACAATGTTGTTACTGCACAGATGCTTGCTCAGGGCTATAACCCTGGCAGGGAATTAGGAAAAAGAGAGGATGGAGGATTGTTTCCGATATCAACTCAAGGCCAAAACGATAAGCGAGGCTTGGGAAATTTATGATGGCGGCCATTGACGACCCTGCACCCTCAAACTATGTGGATCATATAACCTGGCAATCAGATGATCCAGTTTGGATAGCTCAATGGCCGCTTACAGCAGAGAAGTTGGCAGCAGCCACTCAATTGGTGCAGGAACAACTTGAGGCAGGGCACATTGAAGAGACTTGTTCCCCGTGGAACACACCCATATTTGTCATTAAAAAGAAGTCAGAAAAATGGAGATTACTGCAAGACTTAAGAGCAATCAATTCCACTATGGTCCTCATGGGAGCTTTACAGCCAGGTTTGCCTTCACCGGTTGCCATACCACAAGGATATTTTAAGATAATACTAGATCTTAAGGACTGTTTTTTCACTATTCCCTTATATCCTGATGATCAGAAATGCTTTGATTTTAGCCTTCCTTCTATTAATTTTAGAGAGCCTATGAAAAGATACCAGTGAAAGGTTTTGCCTCAAGGAATGGCCAATAACCCTACCCTTTGTCAGAAATTTATAGCCGCAGCTCTTCAGAATACTAGAAATCTTTGGCCTTCCATGTATATAATTCATTATATGGATGATATCCTGATAGCAGGTGCGTCAGGAGAAGAGGTGTTGCAATGTTTTGTTCAATTGAAATCTGATTTATTGGATGCGGGTTTGCAAATTGCTCCTGAGAAGGTGCAAATTCAAGATCCTTATTCTTATTTAGGTTTTCAGATTGATGGACAAAAAATAACTAATCAAAAGGCTGTTCTTAGGCTTGATAAATTGCAAACCTTGAATGGTTTCCAGAAGCTATTGGGTGATATTAATTGGCTACGTCTTTATTTGAAATTGACTACTGGCAACTTGAAGCCCCTCTTTGACATCCTTAAAGGGGATGTGAATCCAATTTCATCCAGGGAATTTACTGAGGAGGCTAGAGTTGCATTAAGTAGAGTTGAGGAAGCAATTGCTAATCAATTTGTTACTAATGTAGATTATTGTAAACCTTTATGGCTCATGATTTTTAATACTCTGCTATCGCCCACGGGTCTTCTTTGGCAGGAGCCTGCTCATCCTCTTATGCGGGCACACCTACCTGCCTCCCCTAAAAGGGTGTTGCTTCCGTATTATGATGCAGTAGCTGATTTAATAATTAATGGTCGGGACCACAGTCGTAGATATTTTGGTGTGGACCCTTTTCATATTGTACAGCCTTATACTAAACATCAAATTAACTGGTTACTCCAGAATTCAGACACTTGGCTAATAGCTTGTGCTGCATTTTCAGGGGTTATCGATAATCATTATCCACCTGATAAGCTCATTCAATTTTGCAATTTGCATGCTTTCATTTTTCCACGTATTACCAGCCATCAACCTTTATCTACTGCTTTGTTAGTTTTTACAGATGGTTCCTCTAATGGGATGGCAGCCTATGCTTGGAATGATCAAATTGTGCGATTTCAAACTAATAAAACTTCTGCACAGCTTCTGGAATTGTCTGCCATTATATCGGTTTT
>NW_008336933.1:6223975-6229418 GCF_000622305.1 Nannospalax galili
TCTGCCCGCAGCCTTGGCCTGGAAACTCTGGCAGGCGGCCGGGGTCCATGGCCTTGGCTCGCAGCCAGGGCTTACAACCTTGGCCCAAAACCTTGGCTTGAAGCCGGGGCCAGATAGCCTTGCTAGATAGCCTTGGCCCACGGCCTTGCTCTCCTTTCCAGCATACGGTTCTATTCTTCTATAATCAGAGATTCCTCCCTTAATGTGCGTCGGGGCCCTCATGCTCTGACTAATGTATTGGTTTGCAGTCTGTGTTCCTTTGTTCTCATTCTTTACAAAATTCTTGCTTGTGCTTCAATAAACGAGACTTGATCAGAATCCTGTCTTGTCTCCATTTCTCTTGTCCTTGCCTCATTTTCATCCCCACCCCCCAATCCAGGTACCCCGTTGCAGACCCCGTGGGCCGGGGCATGGCTTCAGTAACTGGAGCAGTATTTGAGGGTTCACAAGTTTGTTATCACAAACAGGATAGTGTTTAGCAGCCTTAAGCATTCATCCTTTTTTTTTTTTTTCCGGTCTTTTTGAGACAGGGTCTCCTTGTAGCCCCAGCTGTCCTGGAACTCACTATGTAGAGCTGGCTGGCCTTGAACTCACAGAGATCCTCCTGCCTCTGCCTCCCGAGTGCTGGGACTAAAGGCGTGTGCCACCAAGCCTGGCAGCATTCATCTTTTTTAAACATGCTGTTAGACATTGCCAGAGTCGGTCCCTTTCACCGGGCGGGCTCAATTTGCTTCCAGCTGGTCTGGGATGCCTTTATCTTCCTGCAGCCTCCTTAAGCAAGCCTTCTGCTTTGCACTGTCACTCATGTGACAGATGACAAAGGGTTGCTTATGGTGGTTTGGTAACTCTATAATCAAGAGTAAATCTGAGCATCTTTTAACAACTTTAAGAAATAATTGCATATCTTTTCGGCGAAAATGTTCTCCATATTTCTACTTATTTTCCAGAGTTGGCCTCATCTTTTTCTTTTTTTAGGCGATTCTTCATACATTACAGATACTAGGTTGCAAATGTTACCAAGTTTTTCGCCTGACCCTTCTGTTCTACAAATGACTTTTTTTAATGGCTCAAAGCTGTTCCCTTTTTAAATTTTTTCTTATCTGTGGGTGCATGGTGTGTGTGCAGCATATATGTAAGTGTGAGTGCAGGTATGCATGCCACAGCACATGTGGTGATCAGAGGACAATCTCAGGTGTCAACCCTTACCTTCCACCTTGTTTCCGGCACTGTCTCCCTAGCTGGCCTGCACATTTCTGAGGAGTTTCCTTTCTCTGCCTTCAATCTGGAAGTAGGTGTACTGGGATTACAGATGCCTGCTGCCACCTCCCATCTGGGTTTATGTGGATTCTGGAGATCTGCACCCCAGTCCTAACTCTTGGGTGAGACCATTTTATCCACTGAACGCCTCCCTAGCCCAGCTTCTTTATCTTTATATAGTCACCTATACTAACCATCTCCACTATATGCAGAAGAGATAGCTCAGTGGTTAAGAGTGTGTACTGCTCTTCCAGAGGACCCTAGTTCAATTCTCTGCACCATGTCAGGTGGCTCACAGCAGCATGGAACTCCAACACTACATTCATGTGCACAAACACACACACCCATATGTATATACAAAATTTAATAAATAATAAAATATTTTATTTTATTTAGTATTATTGTCTTTTAACAGGGCATAGGTTAGAGGTTTAGTTACAGAAGAGTAAGTATCCCATGTTTATGGCTGCTCCGCAAAGTCCACACTCAAATACAGATCCTGTTTCCTCCCAACAGCCACACAAAATGGTGAAAGAGGGGCTTCTTGGTGTTCTGGGTAAAATATTATTTTTAAAAAATTCATCTCATGCCAGGTGTGATGGCACGTGCCTTTAATCCCAGGACTCAGGAGGCAAAGGCAGGTGGATCTTTATCATTTCAAGGCCTGCCTGATCTACACAATGAGTTCCAGGTCAGCCAGAGCTACACAGTGAGACCCTGTCTCAAAAAAAGTCCATCTCAAGGGGCTGGAGAGATGGTTCAGCAATTAAAATGCCTACCATTCTTGCAGAGGACCCAAGTTCTATTCCCAGAACACATGTCAGTTGGGTCACAACCTCCTGTAATTCCAGCTCCAGCAGTATCTGAGCCATTGGTCTCCAGGGCACCTGCACTCAGGTGCACATTCTTATACACATAAACATAGTTAAAAATAAAAATAAACACTTCTTTTTTGTGTTTTTTTATTTTTTGAGACAGGGTCTCTCTGTAGCTCCAGCTTGCCTAGAACTTGCTACGTAGACCAGGATGGCCTAGAACTCACAGAAATCCACCTGTCTCTGCCTCCCAAGTCCTGGAATTAAAGGCATGTGTCACCATGCCAAGTTAAACATTTTTTTCTTGAAGTCCATCTCAGGCTCCACGTGGATAAAGGCATTTTCTGCCAAATCTGACTACCTGAATTCACACCCCAGAACCTGCATGGTGAAAGGAAAGAACTGGGACTAGAGAAATGGCTCAGCACTTAAGAACATTGGCTGCTCTTGCAGAGGACCTGGGTTCAGTTCCCAGCACCCATATGGCAGCTAACAACTGCCCTCAACTCCAGGTCCAGGGGACTCTGATGCCCTCTTCTGACCTCCTTGGGCTTTGCACAACACAGGTGCACTTACATACATGCAGGCGTAACATATAAAAATTTTTAAAATAATAAAATAAAATATTTAAATAAAAAACAAAGGAAAGAACTGACTCCACAAGTTTTCCTCTGAACTCCACACCTGTGCTGTGGTGCAAGAGGGCACATGCATGCACACACACACACACACACACACACACACACACACACAACAAATAAGTGTCTTAGTTTGCTTCACTTTTGCTGTGATAAACTCCATGACCAAAAGCAGCTTGGGGAGAAAAGAGTTTGTTTCCACTTACCTGGTTACAGTCCATCACTGAAGGAAGTCAGGGCAGAAACTCAGAGGCAGGAATCCAGAGGCAGAAGCTGAAGCAGAGACCAAAGAGGATGCTACTTACTGGCTTGTTACTCTGGCCTGTGCCCAGCCTGTTTTCTTATACAACCCAGGATCACCTGCCCAGGGGCGGCACAGTGAGTTGAGCCCTCCCACATCACTCAGCAATCAAGACAATGCCTCAGAGGCATGCTCAATCCATTGGAGAAAATTCCTCAACTGAGATTCTCTGAGATTCTGTTTCTGATTCTCTGTTTCAAGTTGACAACTGAAGCTATCCAGCACAATAAGTAAATAAATAACTGTTTAAAAAAAAGGAAATGCTTATATTTAAAAAGTCCACCTCAAGAATTGGAGTCTAGCATGTATGAAGCCATGAATTTTGAGCCTTGCACCCTAGATCCCTAAAAGAAAAACAAGAAGTCCATGTAACATAAGGATTGTATCATATGGTCTATTTATTTAAGTACATTTTTGCAGCCTTGTGTATTTATACCATTATTTATATAACCAGTTAGCATTAAGTTTAAGCATGATTTTTGACTTGATGTTTGACATAAGTGATGCCTCTTCATAATTTCCTACTGCTGGTTTTTGACTGCTGTTATTCTACTTTGCTACTAAATTCTAATTTCTAAACTCGTATTGTTTAATGGAACTTCCCCTTGAATGAGTTTTGCAGATATAAAATTATACAATCTGTCAGTAACAACAATTCAACCTCTTTTTTCAATTCACTTGCTTCTAGCCATGATCTAAACATATCGGCTAACATTTCTAACACAGTGTTACAAAGCAGGGGACTTACTTTAGCAAGAAAGCTTCAAGCATTTTTCCACTAAATATAAAGTAAATTACCATCTTTCCTTTTAGTTTTAAAACACATTATGTTGGCTGGGCATGGTGGCACATGCCTTTAATCCCAGCACTTGGGAGGCAGAGGCAGGCGGATCTCTGTGAGTTCAAGGCCAGCCTGGTCTACCTAGTGAGTTCCTGGACAGCTGGGGCTACAAGGAGACCCTGTCTCAAAAAGACCAAGAAAAAAAAAATCTTTGTTTATTGTGTATGTATTGGGGGAGGGGCACCTGCCACAGTGTGTGAGTGGACGTCAGAGGTTACCTTGTGGAAGTCAGTTACCTCTTTCCATCATGTGGGTTCTGGGTATGGAATTCAGATCCTTACATGATGAGTCATCTGGCCCCTATCTTTGCTTTTTTAGTTAAGTGTTCTTTTTTAAAAAATTATTTATTTAATAACCACATACTTAGAAGCATTTCATTACAACAGCATTGACATATTCAATAACATTTTCCTGAGCTTATATGCATCTCTTTCAAAATTGGCTGTAAATTTTTAGGTTTACAGTTGAATTATTACAGTTATACAATATTGTGCTCAGTATAAACCCTATAAGACATAAAATTAAATGAGGTTTTAACCTTTAAAAAAATCTCCATTTCATAGAGAAAAATTTATTTTTAATGCAATTGACACTGAGATGTTTGCACATGCGTTTCTAATCTCTATATATCTGATTATTACTAGTCACAGTCGGTTACTTTCTGAGCTTCTTGGCATCAGAGCATGGATATAAAGTCATCAGGTAGATTTCGATGGTAATGTTTTTCACATCTACTAATTATTAAGGAGCAAATTTTTATGCTTTGAAGAATAATTATTTTTTTAGTCATTTTTTATTTTTAATAATTACATGACTAGAAGAAGCATTTCACTATAGCTTTAACATATTCAGTTACACACTCCAGAGCAAGAATACATCTCTTTCAAAATTGGCTGTAAATTTTTAGGTTTACAGTTGAATTAATACATATACAATATTTTTCTCAGTATAAACCCTATAAGACATAAAATTGAGGTTTTAATCTTTAAAAAAATTTCTATTTCATTATTAAAATACACAGTTTCATACAGAAAAATTCATTTTTAATGCAATTAACACTTAGATGTTTGCACATGCATTTCTAATCTCTATATATCTGATTATTACTAGTCACAGTCGGTTAATTGGATCCTTGGTGCCTGTGTATGTCTATAAAGTCATTGGGTAGATTTCAATGGTAATGTTTATCACCTCTACTAATTAGCATGACATAAATTTCCGTGCTTCCTCCTCAAATATAATACATTTTTTTAAATTTGTTTTTTTGTGTGTGTGTGTGTATATCACACAGAACATCCCACACCATCTTATTCAACTATACACCCACTTCCCAGATGACACCCTCCCGTAGCCTCCCTACCCCCACTAGAGCCCTTATACTCTGATATCCCTGCTACTGTCTGCTGTGTTGTCGGCACCCCCAGCCCTTCCCCACTACTTGCCCTTCTGAGAAATCTAGTCAGCCTATCTAGAGGTCTTTGTTTTTGGAGGGTCAGCTGTTCCTCATCTAGCGGCAATCAGTTGTCAATATTCCTTTAGATAAGTTTGGGGTCTGCTGTTCATTTTCCCAGTTCTATGCTGGGTTACTGTC
>NW_008336933.1:6229781-6299236 GCF_000622305.1 Nannospalax galili
CATAGCAGATCAAGAGGACAGGTGACCCACCACAATTACAGGACATTTTGAGAGATATCATAGTCCCCTGGAACTAGTTGACCTAGGAGAGCAAGGAGCAAATATTGTCCTTTATGTTTTATGGACCAAATTATTATAGGCCTCAAAAGTATGTCTGTTAAACATCCAAGAAGATTAGTTCCATCAGTCTGGTACTTTTAATTACTGTGTGTCTTGCAGATAAATCTTGGGTAATGACCAGTTGGTCTCAAATAAACTTTGTCTTTTATATTCTTTCCCCTTTTCTGTTCTAATTGCTTTAAATCTACTATACAGTTTTGCATTATTGCTTTAAACAATCTGAATTCTAAAGAGATATGTGCTAAAATAATGCAAGCAAAAAGCTGAAATACCAACCAGGATTGTGTGCACATTATAATCCTTTTAAATTAGAGAAACTCTTGTGGAACAGAAATTAACATGCAGACTGTCTGCAGCTTTTCTTGCTTCAAAAGCTCTGCTTTTCATGTACAACTAAATAAGCTTCATCAATGAAAGCATGAGTTTTAGTTGCTGAAATTAAGACAAGTCAACATAAGTAGAATGACAATTAGGTGCTTTTATTTTTATATTATCCTGTTTTCTTTTCTTTTACCTCCCTGGTTCCTTTCCATTATCCTGGTTCCTGTAGTTATGTCTGGATACATACTCACTTATCAGTATGTGGTGCTAGGACCCACATATGGGGGAGAACATATGTCACTTTTTTTTTCTGAGTCTGTGTTACTTCACTTAGTATAACAGTTTCTAGTTCCGTCCATTTACCTGCAAATTTCATTATTTCATCTTTCTTTACTGCTGAGCAAAACTCCATCATATAAATGAAACACATTTTCATTATCCACTCGTCAATTGAGGGACACAGGTTGCTTCCATCTCTTAGCTATTGTGAAAAGAGCAACAACAAACATGGATGTACAAGTGTCTTGTGGGCACGCGGGGATCTCGGAGCGCCAGCTGCTGGCGTGGCACCAGTCTCTCGCGTGCTGCGTGCATCTTGCGGGTACGGTTTCATGTGCCGTGCTGCTGAGGTGGGTCCCTGGCTCTCCGCGGCTACCGGCACTGGCAACTCTGCGGGTCGCTGTCAGCTGCCGGGCAGGTTCTATTCCAAGCTGCCGGACGCTCCCTCTGTGTTCGGGATCCATCGGCCACCGGATTATGAGGGGAGGTGCAGGAACAGCAAAAGCAAGATCTTCAAGAGTGGTTGCTGACGGAAGGACAGCCCCCTCTGGGGATATTGTATTACAGGTACAGTGAGACACAGCTTCAGACAGACTCAGTGATACAGCTCGTGATACAGCTCTGATTTATTAGGGGGAAAACCAGAAGATTTATAGTGTGGAGGCAGTAGCAAAATCCTTAGCTGATAGGTGCTCCTGGGATGCCCCATTTACATGTGGTGGTGGGCTTCTATCAGGCTGTCAGACAGTGCCTGATTATCACACAGGAAAAACGTGGCAGTTTCTGTGCCAGAGGACATGCATCTGTGATGGGCACTTCAAAGGTGAGTCAGGAAGAGAGTAGGAAGGCACCCCGCTGAGAAAGGGAGTCTCTGCATAAGATCGCCGAGCCGGCTTGCGGCTATCCGGACATGGAGAGACTACGACCTAAAACAGCAGGGGTCCCCAACAGTGTCTCTGCAATAGGATGAGTTCTTTGGGTATAAGCCAAGGAGTGATTTAACTGGGTCAAATGATAGGTTCATTTGTAGTTTTTTAAGAGTTCTCCACACTGCTTTCCATAGGGGTTGAACCAGTTTGCAGCCCCACCAGCAGTGGATGAGTGTTCCCCTTTCCCCACATCCTCTCCAACATTTAGTAATTTTTGTTCTCTTGATCTTAGCCAGTCTGACTGGGGTAAGATGAAATCTTAAAGTGGTTTTAATTTGCATTTCCCTAATTATTAGTGATGTTAAACAACTTTTAAGATGTTTCATAGCCATCTTCTTCGTTTGAGAACTCTCTGTTCAGCTCCTTACCCATCTTTTAATTGGGTTGCTTCTTGTCTTGATTCTCTATTTTTTGAGTTGTTATATATTCTGGATATTAAACCTCTGTTGGATATGTCGCTGGTGAAGATTTTCTCCCATTCTGTGGGTTTTCTGTTTGCTTCCCTGTTTGCCTCCTTTGATGTACAGAAGCTTTTTAGTTTAATGAGGTCCCATTTGTTAATTCTTGCCCTTGTTTCCTGAGCAATTGATGTCTGGTGTACAGAATCCTTTCCTACACCTATATCTTGTAGGCTTTTCCCAATGTTTTCTTCTAACAGTTTCAGAGTTTCAGGCTTTACATTGAGGTATTTGATCCATTTGTAATTGACTTTTGTGCAGGGTGAAAGATGGGGGTTTAGTTTCATTCTTCTACAGGTGGAGATCCAGTTTTGCCAGCACCATTTGCTGAACATGCTGTCTTTCCTCCAGTGAATATTCTTGCCCCTTTGTCAAATATCAGGTGGCTGAAATTGCATTTACTCATATTTGGGTCTTCAATTTTGCTCCATTGGTCTATGGGTCTATTTTTGTGCCAGTACCATGTTCTTTTTATGCCTATAGCTCTGTAACACATCTTAAAATCTGGTACAGTAATCCACCCCCAGCATTGCTCTTAGTGCTCAGGGTTGTTTTGGTTATCCAAGGTCTTTTGCACTTCCATATGAATCTTAGGATGTTTTTTTACAATTCTGTGAAAAATATCATGGGAATTTTAATTGACATTGCATTGAATCTATAAATGACTTTTGGTAGGATGGTCATTTTCACAATATTAATTCTTCTAATCCATAATGTTCTGTATCTTTCTGGTATCTGTTTTGATGTTTCCCCTTTCTGATTTTGTTGATTTGGAGGTGCTCTTACTTTCTTTTGGTTAACTGGGCTAGCGGTCTGTCAATCTTCTTTATCTTTTCAATGAACCAGCTCTTGGATTTATTGATTCTTCGTATTGTTTCCTTTCTTTCAATTTCATTAATTTCTGCCCTGATTTTTGTTATTTCTTCTTGTCTGCTGGGTTTGGGTTTTGTTTGCTGCTGCTTTTCAAGTGTGTTGAGTTGCAACGTTAAATCATTTATTTATGTTCTTTCCGATTTTTTGATGTAGGCACTTAGAGCTGTAAACTTCCCTCTAAGGACCGCTTTCAGCATGTCCTAGAGGTTTTTTTGTATTGTATTGTCCTTTTCATTTAGTTCCAGGAATACTTTTATTTCTTTCTTAATTTCTCTTTTGACCCATTCATCATTCAGGAGTGTGTTGTTTAATCTCCATGTGTTCATGTGGTGATTAGGGCTTCTTTGGGTATTGATTGTAAGCTTTATTGCATTGTGGTCTGATAGAATTCATGGAATTATTTCAATCTTTTTGTATGTGTTGAGGTTTGTTTTGTGCCCCAGCATATAGGTGATTTTGGAGATGGCTCTGTGGGGTACTGAGTAAAAAGTATGTCCTTTGGTGCTTGGGTGGATGCTTGGTAGATGCCTGTTAAGTCCATTCCGAGTACTGAAGTCCCCTACTATTAATGAGTTGGGGTTAATCTGGGTCTTAAAGTCCTGTAGTATTGTTTTTATGAAGTTGGGTGCACCAGAGTTTGGTGAATATATGTTCATGACTGTAGTATCTTCTTGATTGATTGTTCCTTTGATCAAAATGAAATAGCCCTCTTTGTCTTTTCTGGTTAGTTTCAGTTTAAAGTCTATTTTTTCAGCTATTAGAATTGCTACACCTGCTTTTTTCTTAGTACCTTTTGCTTGGTATATTTTTTTCATCCTTTCACTTTAAGATAGTGTCTGTCCTTGCAAATGAGATGCGTTTCTCACAGACAACAAAAAGATGGGTTTTCTTTCTTAATCCATTCACCTAGTCTGGGTCTTTCGACTGGGGAGTTCAGTCTGTAATATTTAAAGTTATTAATAAAATATGAGTATTGAATCCTGTCATTTTTATTTCTGTTTACATTCTTGATATAGCTGTACTTTTCCACAGTTGTACCTTCATTGAATTTCTTTCCGTAACCCCTTGGGTATAGTCATTCCTTTCTTCAGCTCTTTGTATTGCTTCCAGAACTCTCTGAAGGGCTGGTTTTGTGGACATGAATTCCTTCAGCCTTTTTATGTCACGGAACATTTTTCTTTCCCCTTCAACTATAATAGACATTTTGGCTGGGTATAGTAATCTGGGTTTGCATCTGTGGTCATTTAAGATTGGGAATGCTTTGGTCCAGGCTTTTCTGGCTTTCATAGTTTGCACTGAAAAGTCAGCTGTAATCCTAATGGGTTTTCCTTTATATGTGACTTGTTGTTTTTCTTTTGCAGCTTTCAGTATTGTCTCTTTGTTTTGTACATTTAGTGTTCTTACTATGATGTGCTGTGGAGAGTTTCTTTTCTGGTCCTGTCTGTTTGGTGTTCTATATGTTTCTTGTATTTGTATGGGCATGTCTTTCTTTAATTTTGGGAAATTTTCTTCCATGATTCTGTTGAAGATCTGGTCCATGCCATTATCTTGGGATTCTTCTCCTTCCTGTATGCCTTGGTCTTTTTATGATTTCACACAATTCCTGCATATTCCATTCTTGTGATTTCTTAAATTTTTCATAATCTTTGCTTGAGTTATCTAGTTTGTCCACTTTATCTGCCAGTCTTGATACTCTGTTTTCCATTTCATTCATCCTATTAGTGAGGCTTTCTCCTGTCATTTCTAATTGGCTTACTGAGTGTTTCACTTCCTTCTTCATTTCAGCCTGAGTATTCTTCAATATTTCTAACTCTTCTGAATTCATTCAGAAGTTTATCCCTATCTTCCTTCAGTTCTTTGATTTGTTTGTGTGTTCTTTAAATTCACTGAATTCTTTTATCATGTTTATGATTGTTCTTTTGAGTTCCATGTCCTGCATTTTCTCTAGGGTGTTCTCATTATACTCATCTAGAGAACTATTAGTATTTAGTGGGGATATGCTATTTTGGTTTTTCATGTTGTTATTTTTTTCTCTGTGATTTTGACATGTGAATTTCTTTTGTAGTTTCTGATTCTTGTGTAAGACTCAAGCCTTCAAGTTTAGGTCTGCTTCTTTTTGTGAACTTTATGTGTCTTTCTGGTTTACTTTCTGGGCATGAAAAGCTGGTTCCTCTATGCTTCCAGTTCTCTTTTGATTTCATATTGGAGTGGCCAGATTGCTTTTGTCTTCAGGAGTTCCCAAAGAGGCCCAAGTTAGATGGGGTTCAGATGCTGTCAGGCTTTCTCCTAAGTTCTGGATCCCTTCAGGAAAGATTTTTGCCTCAGGAATTTGGGGGTTGGACTGGCCGGAGAGCCAGGCCCAGGAAAGATGCTGGTCTAGGGCAGCTAGTGGCTGTGCCACCCAGAGATGCAAAGGAAGATGGGGGTGGGAAGTGGCCCTAAGGGCTCCTGGGGACTGCACTGACGAGCTGGGTTGGTCTGGATGCAAAGGACCAGGAAGAGGAAAGGTCAGCCCCAGCAGTCCAGGAAAGAGGCTAGCACGTTGTGCAGACCCGTGGAAGCAGAGGGAGGTGAGGGTAGGGCCAGGCCAGAGTGTCCCTGGTGACCCAAGAAGGAACTGATTTGGTCTGGATGCAAAGTATCAGGAAGCATTGGTGGTTCTCCAAGGTGTCTGGGGAGTCAAGAGAAGGAATGGGAGAGGACCCAGGCTAGGAGAGACTGGCTGGGGGGGGGGGGTGATTTGGGGGGGGGAAAAAGGCTGGGGGAGTCAAGGGGCGGAGGGCGTGAACGACCTAAGCCGGAGAAAGAGGCCTGTGGGTCATGCAGGCCCAGGGAAGCAGAGGGAGGTGAGGGCGGGGCCAGGCCCAGAAGCAGTTCTCCTGAGGACCTGAGAAGGAACTGAGTTACTCTGGGTGCAAAGGATCAGGAAGCAGTGGTGGTTCCCCAGGTGTCTGGGGCGCCAAGACAAGGAATGGGACAGGTCCCAGGCTAGGAGGAGAGACTGGAGAGATGGGAGCTCGTGAATGAGGCTGGGGGAGTCAAGGCGCCGAGGGCTCATTTGACTTACCCCAGAGAGAGAGGCCTGCGGGTCGTGCAGGCCCAGGGAAGCAGAGGGAGGTGAGTAGTTAAGTGTTCTTAACATGAATGAGTCTTAAAAAAATGTCAAATGATTTTTCTGAGTCTATAATTGTATGATTTTTCTCTTCAATTCTACTAATATGATGGATTATGCTAGATTATCAGTATCAATATTGAACCTCCTTGTGCATGAACACTTAGAATAAATTCCACCTAGCCGTGGTGTGTTAGTTGTTTAACTCTACTATTGAATTCTGTGATATTTTATGATTTTTATCCATATTTATAGTTTTTAATTCACATTTATCTATTTATTTGTGTGTGTCTGCATGCATGCATGCATGCGTGCGTGCGTTCGTGCATGTGTGTATGTGTATTCATTTGTCCCAGCACACAAATGGAGGTCAGAGAAGAAACTTACGAGAGTCTTATCTCCTTCCACCATGGTGGTTCACTGATGCTTGTAATCCCAGTACTCCAGGAGGTAGAGACAGAGACAGAAGAGCAGGCTACAGCAGCATACGGGAAGCCGGGTTCTGTTGCTCTCTCTAGCAAGTAGAGAATCCTTAGGCACTCCAGAGGGGAAAGTTATCATCCCTACTTCACCATGTCCCACAACCCTGCTAGGCCCCACCCCTTGCTCTGGCCCTGCCCCTTGCCCCCGGCCCTTCCCCTTATCCGGCCCCGCCCCTTGTCCTGGCCCTGCCCCTTGTCCCTGCCCTGATCCTTACTACGGCCCCGCCCCTTGTCCCGGCCCTGCCCCTTACTACCGCTCAGCCCTTGCTCTGACCACGCCCCTTACATAGGCCCCGCCCTTTTCCCTGGTCCTGTCCCTTGCTCTGGTCCTGCTTCTCACTTCGGCCCCGCCCCTTCCTCTGGTCCCGCCCCTTGCGCGCAGGCGCACTCTTCTCCGTCCAGCCAATCGCCATGGACAGTTGTGGAGCCCGGCCTTCCTTGTCCGCCAATGCCGGAGGTCCCACCCGTCCAGGTCCCGCCCCCGCCAGGAGCTGGGCCAGAAGATGGCGGCGACCGCGGAGTTGAGGCTCCTGGAGAAGTCTCTGGGGCTGAGGAAGGGGAATAAGTACAGCGCTCAGGGCGAGCGGCAGGTGAGGAGTGGCGGCAGCTGGAGAACGGGAGGGCGGCCGGCGGCGGAACCCGCGCGGGGAGAGCCGCGGCTCGAGCGGACGCGACTCCCACGTGTGTGTGGCGGCGCGGGCTGGGAACCAGGGACCTCCGCGGGCCGCGGGGACTTGGCCTGGGCCTGCAGGGACGAGTCCGCACCGTCCAGGGAGCAGAAGGCCGGTCCGGGAGGACGCGGGCCGAGCCGTGGCTTCTACCCCCGGGACCCCGCCCTGCGCTCGCCGGCCGTTTACAGGGAAAGCTCCCGGCGTTCAGTGACGGCCCGCGAGCCGCGGGGACACGGACACCCGGACTCGCCGGTCCCTGTGACTGGCTGGGCCCCAGGTTGGGGCACAGTAGTGCGAGCTGCGTGGCTGGCCTCGTGGCCGAGAGAAAGACGAATGGGGGAAAGACACAGGGTTCGGTGGAGAGAACGAGACGGCACCCAGCGAGGGGCACCTGGCCGGATTGGAGGATCCAGACTTCCTAGGCTGTGCGAGAAGATTCGCGTTCTCTAAGGCGTAGGTCGTGGACAGAACGCGCTAGAGGAAGAAAATGGTTGTAGGAATATTATCCTGGATGTGTGTGGGGGCGGGGTCGTATTCCAGATCGATGGCTTGGTTTTATTTTTGGCCTTAACTTTTTTAAATATTTGGTCCAGGTTATAATTTTGCCCAGAAAGTAGCAGTCTTGTGGGTTTCCACCTAAGTTAACCTGACACCTGGAAAGGTTAAGTGACTCACCTATGCAATTGATTGGCAGAATGGAGGGCTTTGGCGCTGCGGTGGCTAGTCTTCCCAGAGTAAAGTGCTCTCTGCTCATCCAGTTTCCTTCTCATCAGCCACTACTCCCTTGCTTGGGTAATAGGTTTGTTTGGCTTTTTTTCTTTCAAGGAAACAGTCAAGAATCTTGCTTTTGAAGAATTTGTTATTTATTATAAGGGACAGACATCAGTAGTTAATTTAGAACCCAACAGAACTTTAAGGGGGGGGGAAAACTGAGGCGTGTTGAAGGAGAGTTTCTATAAAACTGGATCTTTAGTCTTCACTGAAAACCTGGTGTGCAAGAGGTTCAACTTTGAAAGACATGGCAAAGATTGGCAAGTTTGGGGGCAATAAATTGACCAAAATGAAGACTGGTGAAATGGAAGGTAAACCCAAGATGGAGTTTGAGACCCAGATGTGAGGTCTTTGAGTTCAGAATGTGGTTTTAGTGTCTTATTTAATGAAAACTTTTTTTTTCGAAGCAGGGTCTCCCTGTAGCCCCAGCTGTCCTGAACTATGTAGACCAGGCTAGCCTTGAACTCACAGAGATCCTTCTGCCTCTGCCTCTGCCTCTCAAGTGCTGGAACTACAGGCGTGTGCCACCATGCCCTGCTAATGAAAACATTTTTACACTGGGCCACAGTTTGTGTGCCCTGAAAGGATAGAGATATGAAATTGAGACATTTGGTGGACTGATAGCAGCAGTATGCCAGCCTGAAGGCATTCTCAGCAACAATTCCAGGAATAATTACAAAGTGAACACAGTCCAGAGATCAGTCATAGGAGAAGGCTCCTTTATAGTAAGTCAATACATTGCGATATTATTCCATTGAAAGTGGCTCACACCTGTGAATCCTAGCACTAGGGAAACAGGATCACCAGGAGTTTCAGGCCAGCATGGGCTACAGAATACGATCCTACCCCCCTCCTCCAAATGATTACTTTGAAGACCATGGAACCCTAAAATTGATATGAAAATAATTAAGTGTCCGGTGGTAATTCCTGCATAAGAACTGTGTATGTTAAAATTGTGTGAAGGGTAAAGAATGCGCGTCCAAGCCAACAGCCATGAGATCACATGCCTTGTCTGACAAGATGTATAGATTAGATGGAACTATAACTGGGGATATTTGAATTAACATGGTAGAGTTGTGAACTTGTTTCTACATATGGTCTTTGTAAGCATATTCAGAAAAGTACACTGATCTCAATGATTTACTACTGAATGCCCAGGTAACCATCCCTTTGAAGAATAAAACATTAAATACCAATACCCCCCAGCACCTTCTATTTTGTTTTTTTTAAATGAATGTTTTTACAAGAAAGTTCCTAGTGATAGTGAGATTCCGACTTCATTGAGTGCAGTGAGAATTCAAAGAGGTAAAGAGTGGGAAGGGAAGGTGTCTTTGCCCTGCTTACCATCTAGGTAACCTTTGAATCTGTCTGTGAAGCTATTTACAGATTCTCATTTTTCTGTTGACACAGATGTAAGTCCAAAAGTGCTCTACGGGTATAAATCACTGTATGGACAAGATACTGGATCATGGCTGCACAGAGCAGCAGGCTTCCAAAGAGAATAATCCTGTGGATAACGCTTCATTTTCTTAAGTTTCTCATGATGCTTTGTGGATTATGAAATGTTTATATCAAGAAATTGTAAGCTGGGGACTAGAGAGATGGCTCAGTGCTTAAGAGCACTGGCTGCTCTTGCAGAGGACCCAGGTTTGATTCCCAGCACCCACGTGGCAGCTAACAACATTCCATAACTCTAGTTCCAGGGGATCTGACACCCTCCGTGGGCTTTGCATGACACAGGTACACTTACGTACATGCAGGCAAAACACTCATACACATAAAATAAAAATAATAAAATATTTCTTAAAAAAAGAAAGTGTAAACTGATGGCAGTTCTTTCGTTTTTTGGGTGTGGTTGTTTTGGGCTTTTTGAGAATGGGTCTCCCTCTAGCCATAGTTGACCTGAAAGTCACTTTGTAGACCAGACTGGCCTCAATCTCACAGAGATCCACCTGCTAATTTACAGTTCTTAATGAGATCTCTTCAAAAGCAGACCCTTCCTACTGCTGTTGTAATATGGGGAAGTTTAAAAAAAGTTAGATTCCTTTAAGAACATTCACCTTTCTAAAACAGTGTGGATCATCTTTTTCTAACTGCCTGTTATATTTTATTTCCATTTCCTTTTGAAATGGAAAATGTGCTTATGAGAAGTTACAATACATTAAGAAATTCCAAATATTCTCTACTCTTGTAGAATTTATATTATATAAAAGGCGAACAAAATCTGTTCCCTTTGTCTCTTTGTAAGGAAACAAAATTGGTTTTAGGCAAAGTGAGCTTTCTCAGCCCTTGTCGCTTTTTTGTTGATAGAAGAGGGGGACGCATCTCCCCACGGTGCCAGTCCTTGTAGTTTAGGGTTCTGGTTGAGCAGTGAGATACCTGACTGTTTTGGTTGCATGAAAAGGTGACAAACATCACTTCAGATGGGAACATCTGATTGCTGGTGTAAACATCTCTAGCAGGCTACTCCCCTGTGATGATTATGGAGACTTCATGAGAGCTGCTTCAAGAAAGAAGCCAGGATGACTGAGACACCACTCCACACAGTCCCCTCAATACTCAGTAGACATTGCTTAAGTAAGAAGTAAACTTTTATTGGTCAGGGGATGTGACTCAGTGGTAGAACACTTGTCTATCATGTGCAATGTCCTGGGTTCCATCCCCAATACCACAGAAAATAAACTTATTTTACTAAACTGCTAAGATTTTAGATTTTGGTAATACCGTGTATCTGATTTGTCTGCATAAGTTTTTGGTTTATGAGTGAGGGTAATCTGTTGGTTTCTTGTTTATGGTCTTTTGAGACAAGGTCTTCCTATGCAGCCTAGGCTGGCCTGAAGCTTGTAATCTTTTCCCTTGGCCTCCCAAGTTCTGGGATTGCAGGCATGTACTGCCACATGTGGCCAAGTGTGGGCAGCGATTTAATGGGCTTCTAAATTTCTCATAATGTACATTCCTAGTTGTAAATATTTTGTAGCATTTAATGGTTTTTGCAGTGTTCTTGCCAATTACATCATTAAGCGTGTTATTAAATTATAAATCCTATGACCATTTTCCTAGCTTTCATTTGTATAATTTAGTGTCAGGTAGAATAATTTGAAGAAAAAATGAGGATTTTAGTAATTCCACTTAAAATCATGATGGTCTTTGTTTTTCACATTTTATCTGAGGGTTTTCTTTTTTTTCTTTAAGACTCCAGTTCTACAAACAAACAATGGCCCGAGTCTAACAGGACTGACTACAATAGCAACTCATCTAGTCAAACAAGCCAATAAGGAATACTTGCTGGGGAGTACTGCAGAAGAAAAGGCCGTGGTTCAGCAGTGGTTAGAATATAGGATCACTCAAGTAGATGGACACTCCAGTAAAGAAGAGATCCACCCTCTGCTGAAGGTACCATGACTATCTCTGTATAGGCTGTGGTGCAAGAGCCAGAAAACAGAAATCCTTCCCCAGGGTCCTTAGCTGAACTGTTGGCCTTCTTTACCTGTTCCCTTTTGCCTCAGGAAATTTGCATCTAATTACCCCAGCCTGAAATAGACTGCTTTCTCCTGCACATCTGCCCTCCTCCTGCACATCCCAGCTCTCATACCTCTGCTCAGACACTTCGGGATTGTACTCACTCCTGCTTGTACTCATTCGGCAGATGATGCAGCACCTCCTTCTCTGAAGTCAGGTGCCTTGTCTTGTCCTTCCTAGAACTGTTGTCATCAGTGGTCATTTTGTATGATTTTTTTTTTAATGTGATGGCTTAATGCCTGCCTCCCTTGGCAGGCAGCCCTTAGTTCTAAAAGGCAAAAGTGGTTTCTCAGAGACAGGGGAACTCAAAATCTTTAGGTTGTGGCTTAAAAAAAATTGTCTTATGGATCTGAGAAACCTCACCTTTCCTGTCCTTGAGAATCATTGCATTAAAATGTTTATTTTTTTACAGAGGTATCAAGTTAGAATACTCTATTGAAACAAAATATCAACTGAATATGGCTATGGAGATACCAAGAATGAAACCATGCCAAGTGGGACTTTGTGAATTTATTTATGTAACACTAAGGCAGGTTTTTTTGTTTTGTTTAGTTTTTCAAAGACAGCAATCATCCAGACAGTTTCATTTTGTTTCAATTATTCCACTGTTGGACAGAGTTACTGTAAGTTGTATAAAAAAGTTTTCCTTTATCACTTTGAGGAGAACAATTTAAACTATATTCTGGTAGACATAGTTAGGAGAACTGTCAGGAAGTAAATTGTTCCTCTTTAGATGTGTTGTGACCAAGGCTTTGTTCATACCATCCACACTGATGCCCCTCAGGGTCCTGCCATACCCCCAGTGTGTTTCCAGAGGGAGGCAAGCTTGTCTTTCTGCAAAGTGAATGTGAGATTTCAGGCAAATACAGGGCATCTTGTATAGTTTTCTAAAGGGAAAGGGCAGTATAAAGGGCTTCGTTCTGAGAAATATGTATTGGGTTTATAGGTCCACATGCATACCAGATTTGATGTTACATAGAAGTAACTATGAGTTACTGGGATGTAAATGTTCAGATGGGAAGCTGACTGGAGGTGTTAGGGTTGAAGGGTGATGTGTAGAGCGGGTAATCTGGGTTGTCTTCCTGTCTTCCTTGTCACACCCTCTGTTTATAGACGTATAAAACAAACATAAACTGTGAGTGCAAGATTTGGGGCCATGTAAACATAGGAAGAGAAAAGGGTTGTTTTTGTTTTGTTTTACAGAGTGCTATTTCAACTACATTTTTATTTTAAAAGCAATCAATATTTATTACAGAAATTGAGAAAATACAAATAAGCAGATGCAGACATTTGAACATTTGTTAAGAAAGAACTTGTTTTGTGGGGGGGGGCTGTGTTTTTTTGTTTGTTTCTGTTTTGTTTGGGGTTTGTTTGTTTTTTGAGACCGGGTCTCCCTGTAGCCCCAGCTGGCCTGGAACTTGCTGTATAAACCAGGCTGACCTTGAACTCACAAGAGATCCACCTGTCTGCCTCCTCAATGGTGGGATTAAAGGTGTGCACCAAGAATTTGAATGCTTACATTCAGTGCTAAAAAGTGTATTAGATCCTTTTGTATTCTTCCACGCTATTTTATGTGTACATATGTATAGTTTAAAAATGAGTGTCCGGGGCTAGAGAAATGGCTCAGCAGTTATGAACACTGGCTGTTCTTGCAGACCTGGGTTTGAATCCCAGCACCCACATGGCAGCTAACAACTGTCTGTAACTCCAGTTCCAGGGGATCTAACAGCCTCTTCTGTCCTCCACCAGCATTGCATAACATGGGTGCATTTACCTACATGCAGGCAATACACGCACACACATAAAATAAAAATAATTTTTAAAAAAGATGAATGTCCTCTAAACACAGTAACATGTTATGGTTGTTTGTTTACTGTCTTGTGAACATTGTTTTATGTCAGTAAATGCACTCTCCTTTTGATAATCCAGGTGTCCCATCAGAAGTATACCACAACTTAAACCACGTGTGCCATATAGTTTCTTAGGAAACATTTGAACACCTTCCCATTTGTTTTCCTCAGGCTAAATTCCTGCAAGGGAAATTGCTACAGGGAAAGCAATCCCTTCCATCTGAAGAAAAGTGTATTGTTAGAGTGTAGCGGGTATCAGCTACCTCTTTTAACTTCAGTGTTACTTGCTTCTCCTTTACCACTAGTTTCATGGTCAAAACATGGAATTACTCATGAAATTGACGTGTCTGTGCTTATCTATCAGACACCAGCTCTTATTTAAATAACAGTCCTCTGAGAAGTTTTTACAATGTTTGTTTTGAATTTTTTTTCCTTCAAAAGTACCTATTGGCTATTAAAAGAACTCAGTACTTAACTTGTATCTTGATTTACTTATCTGGTAATTATTTTAGAACGAATTCTTTCTGTATATACTTGATATACTCTTTCAAATTGGTGAGCATCGTGTCAGCAAGTAACACAGCTTTCTGTATCTTTTAAATGGTGTTTTAAAACTACCAAAGAATGAAATTGCTGCTTTACCTTCTCCCTCACCCAGAAACAACTCAGAAGGAATCAAAAACCTAAATATAAGAACATCTATGAAACTCTTAAAGAAAACATTGAGGAAAGCTTTCTACTCTTGGATTTGACACTAATTGCTTGATTTGACAAGGCACAGACAACAAGAATAAATTAGTCTTCGTGAAAAAATTTCTGTGTATCAAGTGACAGCAGTACAAAGGCCTCCTGTGAAATGGGAGCAAAATTTAAAAGTCATTTATCTGATAAAAATGGGTCAAGGGGCTGGTGGTATAGCTCAGTAGTGAAGTGCTTGCCTAGCATGCACAAGGCCCTGTGTTTGATCCCCCACGCCAAACAAAAGAGAAGAGCTACCAAGATGACTCTGTGGGTAAAGGTGTTTGCTGCCAAGCCAAGCCTAAGGACTTGAGTTTGATCCTGGGACCCACATGGTGGAAGGAGAGACTCCTACAAGTTGTCAAGTTGTCTGGCTTCACATGCTCCATGACAAATTGCCTACATATACAAATTAAATAAATGAATTAATGTATGTATGTATGTATGTATGTATGTATGTATGTATGTATGTGGGAAAAAAAGAACAAAACACTTGATTGAGCATGTCTCCAAACAAGATTATGAAAAGATGCTGAAATGACACTTCATTATTGAAAAGCAAGTCCATTACAGTGAGATGCCACCTGTCGTTAGGATGACTGCTGCCAAACCAGAAATAAAAAAGAACACCACGGCGGACAGAAGATCATAGGGTTGGGGAGGGTGTGGAGCATTCTAACCATTGTACGTTGTTAGGGTACAATGGGGGTTTAAATGATGCAACTGCTCTGCAGAACAGGATGACACATCCTTAAGATGTAGAGTTCTCGTGGTCCGGTAATAACATTCGTAGATAAATATCCAGAAAAATTCAAAGCACTGTCCCCAGGAGATACTTATATTCTTGTGTTCATAGAAACATTATTCACAATAGGCAGAAGGGAAGATGATCTGTGTGTGTGTTCACAGGTGATCGAGCAACAAAATGAGTGTACATACTGTGGGATGTAGTTTAGCTGTAAAAAGGAAGGAGACTGATACATGTTATATCATGGATGAACTTTGACATCATACTCAGTAAAATAAGCCTGTCCTCATAGTCCACATATTCTGGTTCTGTTTACGTGAGGTATCTAGAATAGCTGAATTCATAGAAACCTCATGCAACAGTGGTTACCAGAACTCAGAGGGAAGGTAAATGAGGCGTTGTTTAATGGGGGAGTTTTAGTTTTGCAAAATGAAAAGCTCTGGACAAACACACTTAACTGTACTGCCTCAGCCTCCCAAGTGCATCTGAAAGGTATTAGGCAGTAATTTGTGTGTGTGCCTGTGTGTGTGTTATATGCATTGTACCCCAATTGAAGTGTTTGAAATAGAATAGGTATATATGTGAATGTATATATAGAGAGATCTTGTAAAAACCAATAGTAGACGTCTCTGGAGAAATAGAAACTACTAAGATATCTTTCCCATGGGGAAAGTTTTAACATGAGCATGATTTTTTTTTTTTTTAATTTTGCATGTGTGTAGTATGTGTGTATGTGCCTGGTGTTGTGTACACGTGCAGGTGGAAGCCAGAGTTCAGCCTTGATTATCTTCCTTTATCTTCTCAACTCTGTTTTTTGAGACAGGTTTTCTTGCTGAACCCAGAGCTCACGCTCACCAGTTGACTAGAATGACTGGCCAGAGAGCTCTGGGAATCCACCTGCCTCTGCCTCTCCAGCACTAGGGTTATTGGTGGGTACTGCTGCACCCAGCTTTTATGTGGATGCCAGGAATCTGAACTCGGGTCCTCATGCTGAGTTATCTTCCCAGCCCCAGTGAGCATGATTTATAGTGCTTTTAAGAACAAAGACCCGAACTGTGATATGATCATAGGTGGCACTCTATTTATTTATTTATTTAAAATGAGACTTAATAGTGTTCTGGGTTTGAATTTTTTTTTTTTCAAGATGTTTGGCATCTAATTTGTGATTTTCAATGATTTTTTTTTTTTTTTTTTTTTTTTTTTTTTACTGTGAATGGGAGCATTTCCCGGTATTCTTTCTCCAGTTGCTTGTTATTGGCATATAGAAAAGCTACTGATTTTTGTAGACTGATTTTATAACCTGCCACTTTACTGAAAGTGTTAATCAGCTCTAGGACTTTTTTGGTGGAACTTTTGGGATCTCTTAGGGATAGTATCACTCACTATGTACACCAGGCTGGCCTTGAACTCACAGAGATCCGCCTGCCTCTGCCTCCCAAGTGCTGGGACTACAGGCATGTGCCATCACGCCCAGCAAAACTGTATTGATGTAAAACTTCTTGTGCGTTTCTGACAGGGTTTCACGCTGTACTTCCAGGCTGGCCCCAACGCACAGCAATCCTGCCTCATCCTCCGAAGCGCTGGGATTACTGATGCGAGCCACCATACCCAATTTAAAGTTTATGAAATTTGGTCTCGGCATTTTTCTTTGGGATAGCTTTCTAAATGTTTTAAGCCATATGCTGACAGCTTCATTGTTGCTGTTATTAAATTAACAATTTGTTTGTTTTTCTAGGATCTCAATTCCTATCTTGAAGATAAAGTCTACCTTGCAGGATATAACTTCACCTTGGCAGATATCCTGCTGTACTACGGCCTCCATCGCTTCATAGTGAGTATTTAGGGAGTTTGGGGTTTTTTTCCCCTGTGATAGAGTGACTTTTTGAAACTATCTTGAATTTAAATCGAATCTACATTTTCGACTTCTCAAATAAAAAGATGAAAATTATTTTTAGAAACAGTATCTTACGCAGAATCATGGCCCACGACCCACTGAACAGAATTGCTTCCTCTTCCTTGATGCTTTCTTCTCGGCCTTCGCTTCTGCCTTTCTTCACAGCTGCTGCTCCTGTCGCCACCCTTTGGATTTGTTGTCTTCATCCTGCTCCACCTCCAGGTCTCAATGCCAGTGGCTGTCTTATGTGTGCCCTCTTAGAAAAGCTCCTTCAGTGTCTTGGCTCCCAGTCCTCACAGTTCTTTTTCCTTGCCGTCCACTCCCCCCACCCTCTACCTTCCTTCAGCCACATCTAACTGTCATCTTCAGCTTCTTTGTTCTGCTGTATAGTTACTGCCCTGTCCCTGTAAATCGTACCCTGGGCCAATCCACATAAATGTCTTTGTTCCTGTGAATAAGCAGAGCTCTGTTTAGAAACAGTGTCTTAAGTTCATGCCTTCTTAGATCTTTTCTTCTGCCCTAAAGGTTCTCTCAACTCCCTGTTACCAGTGTTTTTCTTCCTTTGTGGGAAAAAGGCTGCATGTGATTTTCTGTTTCTCCACCTCATGCACCAGTTAGATCTGGTGTTTCCAGCCTGCCGGGTACGCCTCCCTTGTCTCTTCCTTCCTAGAATCCCAGGTGACTTTTCTCAGAGCTCCAGTGACTAGTCTCATTGCTAGTCCATCTGAAGAAGACATAAAAAGGTGACCTAAGTGAGATGAGGCCAATGGCTACTAGACCATTGTCTCCTAAGACTAGGTTTTTTCCCTTCTCAAAATAGCTAGGTAGTTCTTCCATCCCTCCATCGTAAAAATTGACAGCATGAAAGACTGTTCCTCCTGCCTCCTTGCCAGACTTGTGGCTGTCTTTCTGTCTGAGCAGTAATGTAGCCCCTGAAGTCTTCTGGATACTGGTCTTTTCTTTGTATTGCTCTTCTCTCTTGCATCCTGGTCCTAACCCGCCTTCCTCTCAAGTTGATTTGTATTTCTTCAGGCATCTCTCTGCTGTACTTGTGATTCCTTGCCTGAAGCCCTCAGACTCCCAAAGCACACTGAAGTGCTTCCTGTTTCTGTTTGACCCCCATGGAAGACTTCATTCTAGTTCATTTCTCTTGGACTGAAACTGCTTCTGAAAATATCTCCATCACAAACTGCCTGAGTCAGAGATTGTGGATATTTGTATTTGTCTGACAGTTCCTGGCATTCATTTATATAGTTAGTCATCCATACATTAAATAAATGTTTTGAACATTATTGTGTACTTTTCAGGGAATTAAGTACATATACACAGCTATAGACAGATCTTACTCAAGTGTCTTAATATGTAGAGATGCCTTGGGGAGCTGTAAGCTACCACAGTAATAGATGATAGAGTTACAGTTTGCCCTCTGTGTCAACAGCTTGAACCAGCCATAGACTGGAAATACTGAAAGGAATTGCATCTGTACTGACACAGACATTTTCCTTGTTGTTCCCTGAGCGGTACAGTGTAACTATTTATATAGTGTTTACATTGTGTTAGACATTACAGGTCATCTAGAAATGGTTTACAGTACACAGAAAGCTGAGTACAGGTTCTGCCGTATATGACGCCACTTTGCATAAAGACTTGAGCATTTTAGATGTTGATATCTGTCAGTATGGCACAAACCCGCTGCAAAATCCAGTGGCTATCAAAGATCCTTAGTCCTACCACTTAAGCCATAATTCCTTAATTTGGATTTACTTAGCTTTATTAATTATAGCTTTTATTAATTATTCCCTAAATTAGGATTAGTGCTCACACCTGTAATCCCAGCATTTGGGAGGCTGAACCAGGAGGATTGCCACAAGTTCTAGGCTAGCCTGAACTACATAGTGAGTTCCAAGATAGTCTGTGCTACAGAGTGAGACCCTGTCTCCAAAAAATAATAAATAAAAAATTATTTTTCTCACATGGTTGTATTGGGTTCTGTAACATTACTGTAATGGCCTAGTTGGGTTAATTTGTCACAAAACTCCCCATTAAAAGCTTAAATTATTTATTAAGAGCCTACCATGTGTCCACTATTCTGTATTTGAGAGGGACACAAAAGAAGCATAAGTCTTTATTTTTAAGGAATTATTAATTTCATTGACGAGATGAACTGTTATACATAAAAGTAATGAATTTGACTGCTAATTTCTGTTCAAAATATAATTTGACCTCTTAAAGTGGCAGGTAATGGAAGAAGAAGACTCAACAAATATCTGCAGAATTGGATTGGCCTTTGGCCCACCAAGGGAATTGTCATTGTTTTATAAAATTGATGCTTTGGGCTGTAAATATTTCTTATGCATAGAATAGCCATATGACTTCTGAACCGAAAACAGTACTGTGGGCTGTAAAAGGAAGCTATGAACCACACTGCTCGTACCACAGAGTGGAGCGGGGAATGTTCCCTGTGCTTGTAATGAATATGACTCATTCAAACAAAGCTAGGAGACCAGGAAGTCAGTGTCTAATTTCTCTTTGTCCCCTGCTGGCTCTCAGCACAGTGGCCTGTCCAGCTGCAGCCTTGTGAGATTAGCAATGTTTAGTATTCTGCATCCATTCATGTTCCTATTTAGATTGTATATATAGTAAAATGTAATCTCTAGTTATGTTCTTCAGTATAACTGCAGTAATTATATTTAAATGTAAAGAAAGTTTAATTGGAGCTGAAGTACATCAGTACACAGTGGCTTTATTCCATTCTAGGTTCAAAATGTTTTAGTAACTTTTCGAATTTAGAATGATGACATGGCACAACTTACCTCATTTCAAAGGGAAAAAGGCCTCAAAGGTAAAGAGGATTTGCTGCTAAGATGTCCGAGCATATCCCTCCTGGTGGCAAACTAGCTCGAAGGACCCATAACTTAAGTGAAACTATGCTACAGTGATCCTGTTGTCTTAGTTTCAGGGACAGTTTGTGTCTCCAACAACAGAGTTGGTAGCTTTATATGTATTTAACATGAACATGTTTTTGCTTTATTTAACATGTGAAAGTTTAATATTAAGAGAAATGTGTGGCAGCTATCTGCAGGCTGGTGACTGTTGACTAGGGCCTAAGAGGTAAGGATGCTTCCTGTAGCATCAAGCTGTTATTAAGAAGGAAGATTTCTCCCATCTAATTTTTTTTTTTTTAATGACAGTGAAGTATAACTCTTGCAAACCAAGTGTATGTATTTCCCTCTATACTGGCTTATGCAGGTCATGGGTAGGAACTTGTGCAGCCTTTCTCTGCCAGAATTGTAAACACAACTGTAATTCCATAATGCAAAAATATTCCTAGTCCCACCAGCACAGCTTTTTACTTATGAGTCAGGTGCCTTGGAAGCCATTTGGTTATCAGGAAAATTGGAAGTTGTTCCCTCAGTTCTGAGTATTAAAATAACGTTACCTTTGTCCTTAGCCATTTGCACTAGGTATTTTTTCTATTCTGAAATATGTATCCTCTTTATCTGTAGTAACCAGAATGTTGTGATTAAAGATACTATGGTTATCTTTCAAAGCAACATTGTGATCTGGGTGCTGTCATCTGTCACCCCATTGCTCCCCAGGGTTGATTTGGCTGATCTGGCTGGCTAGGCAGGTGTCCCCTTCCTCCCTCAACATACCACATCCATCCGTCCCAATGCTGCATGCTCGGTCAAAGAGGACGACCTTCCCTGATAGAGGAGGACCGGGCTTCCGTCACGGATATCTGAGTAGGTCTGCTCCCCTACTAGAACCTCCAAACACACTTCTCAAAGCAACATTGTATAGAATAATACAAAAATCATTCTTGCTGGGCGTGGTGGTGCACGCCTTTAATCCCAGCACTTGGGAGGCAGAGGCAGGCAGATCTTTGTGAGTTTGAGGCCAGCCTGGTCTCCATAGCGAGTTCCAGGACATCTGGGGCTACAGGGAGACCCTGTCTCAAAAAGACAAATCATTCTGTTGACCATTGCTTTGGGTTCACGCAAGTCAACGCATGTATGTTCTCCCAGTCAAAGTACAAGCAGTGTTCACAGACCTTAAGAAATAGGCCTCAAATACTAAAGTCTTCACAATGACAGGGTTGCACCGTGGCGTTAAATGACATCTTGTTAGGTTGGTTATGAATATATGTGGGTGTATTAAGTTAGGTGGGGTGATGCGAAGTCTAGGCTGGCCACCTGCTTGTGTTCATTGTTTTTTTTCTGCTTAGTTTGCTTTGGCAGTGTATTGATCTTTGCCTTCCTTCATTCCTTCACTTAATGTTTTATATTATTAAATCCTTAATATGTAATCAGCACAATGTATAAAACAAAACCTTTAGCAATCATGGAACCTTCAGGTCATCAAATAACCCCCTGGGTTGTTCTGTTTTAAGCCCAGTTTAACAACTGTGGCTGAGGAAGTCTGACATTGCGTCTGTCTTAACCTCCTTGTGGCATGTTATGTTGTGCTGTCTTTGTCGCAGTGCTCTTATTGTAGCTGTTGACTATGACCCCAGTGACTCACTGCTTTCTTCAGCAATTCCACTAATAGATAGTCACTGTGAACAGACAGTGTCTTAAGATTACTACACTCCTTTGTGGTGCTGTGTCCTGCTGGCCCGTAAGATTGTTATCAGCTGAAATGCATTGGTTCTGAGACTTGGAGCAATGGTGGAATATGAGGGTCTTTGTCAAGGAAAGAAGAAAAAGCTGCCAGTTAGCCCAGAAGTACAGGCCATTTGGACCTTCCAAAGGCAGTCTGGGGCCAGGAGAAGGGTGGAAGACTAGCTCCAGTGCTGATCTGAAAAGGGTGTTTCTCATGTATCTTAGTGGAAAATATGTGATTCAGAATGTTATCTGTTTGACTTTAGGTTCAGAGTAATTATGGAGTTCCAGTATAAACAAAAATACATAGGAAGACACTGGCCCACGGACCAGTAGCAGGAAGTGGGCTAGAGCATTTGCAGTGGGTTTCCTCCATAAAGAAAAAATATAAACTAACGAGATGGAGATGATGGAAAGCCAATGTCATAAGTGAAATAGCCCAGGGATCCCATCAGAAGTGTTCTAAAAAATAGCAAAGTTTGGTAAAACAAAAACTCTCATGCTTACTTTGTTGACAGTAACTTCATATGCAAAGCACTTACCAAAGAGTAACAGGGGACTTGTCAAGGCCAGTCATAACAATCTCAGACTCAGATTCCAGAGTTTAAGCTATGGAAGATGTTAAGATGATGCCCTGGTCCTTTCCTGTGTATAGAGACTCCAGGTGTGAATAAGTTGGCAAATACTTATTTTGGCTGTGTGATCATTGTTACTATTTTAAATAATAGACCTGGTAACAACAAATACTGGTTCCGTATGTTAGCAAACCTTCTAAAATGTAAATATTAATTGTACGTTGCCCTTCTCACCAATTTCAGAATCTCAGTGTACAAGCTGAACATAGACCATATTATCATTATTTTACTGTATTATTTCATTCTGAAAATTATCCCACAAAATAGCTAAGTAGAGGTTTTTGGGGTTTTTTTAATGAAAGAGCTCTGGAATTCTAAGAGAAAGGTAAATTTGAATCATTTATTTATTCTTTCATTCGATCATTTTTGCCATATGCTGGGGATGGAACCTAGGGCCAGTTTTCAAGGCAGTAAAGCACTTACTTAGATACAGCATGCACAAGGCCCTGTATTCAACCCTTAACACAGAAAATAATAATAATAACTGCTTAGATTTTTTTTTCTCTTGAAGGCCTTGAAGAAATTATATTGATAAAGTTTAGAAAAAGAACAGAAGAATTAATTCATTTGCAAAATTTTTCAGAATATTTGAGTATAAACTAAGCTTTTTCCACAAATGATGGTTAATTGTCTCCTATGTAAATGCTGCTCCATTGTTTCAAACCTAAAAACCATACATTCTCTTTTAATAAAAATTAAAGCTTTCACACTAAAAAAACAAGAACAGAAAGAAAAAAAAAACCAACATTCTTACCCAGTTTTCTTGTCTAATACTTAGGGTTTTTAAAATCTCCATGCAGTGGATTTGCTCCTTTATTGTAGACTAAGTTATAGTTACAGCTTTCTGATAACTAGTCACAGTCTTACCATTTCAGACAGGTAAATGCATTTTTATAATTTGCTATGGCAGCTTGAGTATATGACTTCAGTTTATGTGAAACTTACATTTTTATGTAACAGAAACAGTGAAACTTCACAATTTAAACTGAGCTGATAACTAGAAGTTCAATTAAATATTGATTGAAAGATGCTGTCTACTCTTTTATTGTTAATGTTTTGTGTTTTGTAGTAATTGCTACATACTGAAATAGTTTATCCTTCACTTTTGTTGGTCCTGTGACTTGGTAGCTATTTGCCTACCCGCACACATACCCAGCCTCAGGACACATCTCACTAAAAGAGCCTCCAGACATGCAGGCCTGGGAGGGGGTATAGACCATGTCCAGTTGTTTCTGTTTATATTTTCTTTGTGTTACAGAGACTCACACAAAGAGTGAATTAATAAATGTTGAAATAACAGTAGAAGGGGCTATCCACACAGGATCATAGCTGCCAGTCACTACTGGTTTTCTCTTTACTGAACAACTTAATAATTCCAAAACTTGTCTTAGAGAAAGTCACCTGCTTTGGAATCTGAGCCGGGGGATTGATAAGCGGCTGAAAGATAGACACCTTCAGTTTTTATTGCATTTTTCTGAGATAGTGAGTGATTTGAGTCACTGCTGCATGCATTAAAAGACAATGATCCTTATTGCACACAAATGTAGACAGCATTTTGTGCATTTACTCAGCCTCCTTTCTAAGCCATGCACTGCTACAAAGAGCCCTTTCTTAACATTACGCTGTAACCACTTGAATCAAGCAGGTCACTATCTTCCAAGAGGTTTTCGCTCAGAGTTGAGCAGAAAGGTAGCAGTAGTCTCATAGTCTCAGTCTCTCTCTCCCTCCCCCGCCCACACTAGCTGTTTAGATGTGTGTATTTTTTTCTTTAACATAATGTTCTCTTATTAAATACATACAGTGCCAAAAAAGTTTTTCCTTTTTGGTAAAACCTATCAGAGAAAGGACCATATCTTAGTCTTTTGGAAGCTCTTCCTATCCCATCTTTTCCGATAAAGTTAAAAAATTCTTTGGGCTTCTAAATTCTACACAAATGTAGGTTTTGTGTTTGTGGTAAATTTAATATTTTCCTAGAAAGCACATCTGGTTTTGAACTGAACATTAGAATATTAAGCAAATATACTGCTTTCCCAAATGTCTGTAACTTTTACTCCTATCTAAATATGTTGGCTTTTGAAAACCACTGGGGGTGGGAGTGAGGGTGGGGTTCAGTTTCTGTCACTCATTGCCTGGTGTTGATAGCTATGTTTATGTAAGATAAATATTATACGTGTGTTTTTAATCTCTACTTAGGTTGACCTGACAGTTCAAGAAAAGGAGAAGTATCTTAATGTGTCCCGTTGGTTTTGTCACATTCAGCATTACCCAGACATCAGGCAGCACCTGTCTAATGTTGTCTTTATCAAGAACAGACTATATACTAACTCCCACTAGAAGTTCTCCTGCTGTGCAGAAGCAAGATTGAAAATGTTGTCATGAAAAGTGTTAGACCATGGTACTGCCATTAATTAATACAAAGTCATTGTTTCTTTGTTGAAGTTGGTAGAATTTTTAAAGTGTAAACTCAAGTCTCAATGTTTTATTTGTTCTTTAGTTGAAGTTTTGCAATTTTTTATGTAAAAATTCAACTGCCATCAGACCAAGTCATGATCAAATTATAAACTACTTTGTTTTTATAGGTGAGATTTAGATTTATTTTAATAAGAGTTTCAAATCAGTGGCTTAATGTTAAAAAAAAAATAAGTCATCTTGTAGTGGTTCACATACTTGGTAGTTATTCACCTTTTTCATATATTTAAAATTCATTTTCCTACTTTAGATATTTGCCATGGTTTATTAAAACCTATGATTAAATTATGCTAAAGATTTGGAAAGGGAAGACATGTATTCTTAAAATATTTATGTGAACTAGTAAATGTGGTTTTAAAATTATTGTTTCTTTCTTTCTTGTAGTCAGTATTTATTTTGATAAAACTCCCTAATCCCCATACCAAAAAGGAAGTAGAATAAGAAACATTCCTCTGCCTGGCATTGGCAGCCGTCCACACAGGCCTCTTCACGTGTCCTCAGAGGTCAGTAGTCTGCTGTCCTGGTTCCTGAGATCAAGGTCCTCTGTTTCCCTATGTTCCATCCTTTTACAGTGCAGGGCACCCAGCAGCTTAGTTCATGGTCACTCTGTTGGGTTGAGTTGGACTCATGAGGTAGCTGCTCGGTAAGGTCATGCAGCAGAATGTCTTTGGGTCCCAGAAATGGGAATAAGCAGGGATTCTGAGCCATAAGCTGCCTGGACATAGTAGCTTCCTTCTCAAGCTGGCTTCTGACTACAGCATGCTGGGAGTGATATGAGTCCTTCTCCAAAATGAGGCTACTGTGAACATTTCAGATCACTCATCAGAGTGACCCACAAGCTTGTGAGGACTGAAACTTTCCAGTCGCTACTTGTAATTAGTTACTGTTCATGTTGCTGTGACAAAACATCTGACAAAAGCAACTTAGGGAAAGAAGGCTTTATTTTGACTCACAGTTGGAGAGAACTCAGCCCATCAGGGTAAGGTAAGCAACAGTAGCTTGAGACAGTGAGCACACTGTGTCCATAGCAGGAAGCAGAGAGATGGACGCTGGTGCTCAGATCATTTTCTCCTTTCTAAGTAATTCAGAACCTTAGTCCATGGGATGGTATGGGCCACATTAGGGTGGGTCTACCTATAATGAATCCAGTCTAGAAACTTCTCACAGGCATGCCTAGGCTTTGTCTCTTAGGGGATTCTATATCCTGTCAAGTAGACAGTTGATACCAATGGCCACACTAAGGTTGCCCACATCTATGCTGGTAGAGTTCACTGCATTTCTTTCTCCCTTCTGCTCTCCCAAAGAAAAGTCTGCCCCTCCCCTGGCTGTGGGACTGCAGTGCCTGATTGCTGTTGGTGTTTTCTTTCTTTCTCTGCTATCACACCAAGTCTCCAAATGTTAGAAGGTCCCAGTCTGTATGTCCAGTTTTCAGTCACCACAAAGTGCCACTATACACCAGTTCCTTTAGTTCTTATTGAAGTGCTGGCACCTCACTCCAGCCTTCTTGCAGAGATTTAAAAGCCTGTGTACGATTCCCTCTTTTCATTTTTATCTGACCCCCAAAGTAAGGGAAACAGCTGAGGCCAGATTGAACGTGGCACACTAGGAGCTTTCAGAGACTTGTTTTGTTGAACACTGACATGTGAAGGAGCTTCAGTTACTGCACCATATTCTAGCATATTCTGCCTGATAATTGAACAAAATTTTAAACACTGAAAACTAAGCCTACAATGGGTTCCTTGAGGGTAAGTAATTGGAAAATAAAAATCATTCAGGAAGATATTTTAATGAAAAAAATAAAAACAGAAAGCAACTTCCCTAAACATTTGTGCTAGCCAGCTTTCTATGTTGTGAGAAAAACCAACTTAAAGGAAGAAAAAAGTATTTGCCTCATTCCTGAGGTTTCAGTCCATGATCACTTGGCGCCATTGTTCCTGAGCCTATTGTGAGGCAGAACACTATGGTGGATAGGGTGTGGTGGAACAAAGTGGCTTACCTGATTGGAGCCAGGAAGCACAGAGATCAGATGGAGTCCCTGAGGACTGACCCCCTTCAACCAGGTCCCACCCCCTTAGTTTCCATTGATTCCCCGTAGCTTATGACCCCATCAGTGAATTAACCCATTGGTGAGGTCAGGGCCTTCACTGATCCAGTCACTTCCCAAAAGCCCCACCTCTAAGCACTACTGCTGTGAAGACCAATCCATCAACACCTGAGGAGACATCTTAGTTAGTTCCAAACCATAATCGTGTTCAATAAAATAAGTGTATTTGAAATTTCTAAGCTATCCATGAGATGCATCTGAAAATGAGACCACGTATGTGTGCTCTTCTGAAAAGTGGATCCCTCTTTCCCACCATTTTCTATCATTCCCAGAAGCCTGCTGCACTGACCATTCAGTGAATGGTTCAAGTGTAACTTTAGCACCCACCATGTACTAGCTAGGCTTTGAGACTTGAGGATAAAAACACACCTTTGCCCTTAGAGATGTTACAGTTCCACCGCCGTGATCAAATTCCTGAAGCAGGGTGCAAAAAGCATCCTTTGGGAGGCTTCCAGACTCCAGCATTCTTTGAAAGTAAGTATTGGATATCATAACTGTGTTCTGTACTGGGAACTTTACGTTAATTTTATCTTGTGTTAATTTAGGAACTAAGGGGGGAAGACTCAGCCACATGCTAACCAGTGCCTTAGTTAGACCATGGTGGAATAGATGAGAATTGGAGACAACCTGTCACCATATTATTCACTGATGCACCTGCTCTAGTCAACTGCATGTCCACGTGGCAAATTTCAGGAACAGATAAAGAACTCCAAGTAGGGAAGGATTGTTCTTCCGCCACGGATCTATGAATTCGTTCATTAATTATAATAAATACTAGTTTTAAATAGAAATAATAAGAGCAATATAGGAGGCTGGAGGGATGGCTCAGTGGTTAAGAGCACTGGCTGTTCTTGCAGAGGACCTGGGTTCAGTTCAACACCCACATGGCAGCTAACAACCATCTGTAACTTCAGTTCCAGGGAATCCAATGCCTTCTGACCTCGGGCATTATATGACACAGGTGCACTTACATGCTTCATGCATCCAATACATTCATATACTTTTTTTTTTTTTGGTCTTTTTTGAGACAAGGTCTCCCAGTAGCCCCAGCTGAGCTGGAATTCACAGAGATCTGCCTGCCTCTGCCTCCTGGGTGCTGGGACTAAAAGCAAGGGCTACAACGCCCAGCTCATAAACATTTTTTAAAAAATTAAAAAATAAGAGCAATATAATAAAAAAAAGACCATTTTTTCATAGGCTCAGTTATGCCAAAAGCATGAAATTCATTTAAGCACACCATCCAGTTGGCAAGGGATTATTTCACTAGGGTTTTCAACAGACATAGTCATCCACCACCATTTGTCTGCAGACATGTACACTCCAAGAGCCCTCAGTTGATTCCTAGAGCCATATACCAAACCCTGTATATACTGTGCTTTTTCCTATATGTGCATACCTGTTATAAAGCTTAATTATAAATTACATACAGTAAGAGAAACACATGATGAATAAAATAGTTATATACTTAACACCACAACCGTTAATCTCACAACTGGGACAGCTTTGTGACCAGTGGGCAAGTAGACTATACAGCATGGATACCCTGGACAAAAGAGATGATTGGCATCAGGGCAGAATTTCATCGTGCTACTCAGACTTGTACACAATTTAACATGAATTGTGTATTTGGACTCCCCTTGACTGCAGGTAACTGAAACCATGGAAAGTGAAATCTTGCATAAAGTAGGACTAGTGTACATGAGAACTCTTGTTCTTTACTCTGTGTTTAACAGGTAGCATGCAAACCCTACAGGGACAAAGGCATGAATTACTCCCTGTTTAACAGGCACCATACATTTCCTACAGGGACAAAGGCATGAAGGTAGGCACAAAATGAGTGAGAAGGGTCCCCCACTGCCAGCACATCATCCTCAGTGCCCCTTTAAAACATATCTAATTCATGAGATCCTTTCTGGAAGTCTGTTCAGAATAGCTTCACGATATGATAAAAATTTAAACATAAACTATTAGGAAAGGGTAGAACGCTTATAATCAGTTTCACATACATTACACCAAAAGATAAAGTATACAACTGTTTGAGAAGTAGTCAAATCAGCATTACTGGGAAATGTAGCTTTTTCGGTTCTATTTTCCCCTAACATTTGACTTCATTCCTTTAAAAAGAAAAGTTAGATATTACATGAACTTTAATATTAATCTAACTTTGGCAGAGATGTGATTTAATGGATTAGAGCATTTAGCTTTTACCCCGGAGAGCAATATTTCTTCTTTCTCTCCATAATTAGATAATCTGCTGCTCCCCATTACCAGGGCACTAAATTTTGAATTCTCTATACACCTGAGCAGGCTGTTACATATCTGGCCATCTTAATTTTAGTATTGATTTATGGAAGCTGAGTTACATTCCTAACTCTTCCTGGAGCTCTGGGTGAATTTTATTGCAAAAGCAATGGGGAGAGAGTCACTATCATATATCTCTCTTGCTGGGCAGAGCTTTTAGACACACAAGGGACTCCATACCCCACTGTTCCATGTCGTGTATGCTGGATTTATAATGCTGTGAAGCCCAGCTCTAGGGTTACATACAAGCTTATCACAGATGAGATGGAGAATTTGATTTTGCAATAATGATTACTTGTTGCGGAGCCCACATTCCTGCAGGCTCTGCCTCTATTCCCAGTACTGCAGGTGAATAATACTAATTCCAACCGCTGCCTATTCTAGCAAAGCTCATCTTTCACTGATGAGAGGAAGGCCAAGAGAAGGTAGATGGAAAGTCGAGAGATGTGAGAACTTGACAGTTTTTGCCATCATGTCTCAAGCCCCTCTCCTTCCAATGGTCCTAATTCCTTTAGGGATATTTTAATTTTTTAATTTGTGTTTTCTTGTGAGGGGAATAAAAGCTTGACATCGTTTCCAGCTCAGTGGGTTAATTTGGTGGCTCCTTCGTGCTGTCTCTTCTGCTTCAATAAGGCCAGGTTCCCAGGGCCTGCCTGCTGTATTATGGACCCTGCAGATTGGCCTGCAGTTCCTGCCAAGTGTCATCTGTCCTTGCAGGCTTGCCTTGAATAAGATTTATTCTCCCTCACATCATCTGCTTCAGAAATTTGTGTCTGGCAGGCCTGTCTGTCCACGTTAAGCTTGAACTGCAATAGTCATACAACTAATTTGACAAGGCATAGCTTTAAACAATAAGGCCCTGGGCTTGCTTTGACCAAGACAAAAACCTTACAACCCCCAATTACAAATTCCGAAGCTCCTTTGGGGCAGTCTGTGAACTGCACAGTTAGTGTAATGCAAGTTATCCTCTCCACTTGCCTATTCCTCCTAACCTGAACACTTACACTCCATGTCTTAAAAGTCCTTAGAGACTTGACTTTCAGACTGGCCTCTCCAGTTCCTGTTTTCAGCACTTGAGCCCTGTCAGATGGATAAAACAATTCAGTATAGCAGTGTTCCTTACCCACACGGGTTACACTCAGACCTCCAGTGGATGCCTAGAATCCAAGGTAGTACCTATGTTAACTTTCCATTACCGATACTAAAATGCCTGAGAAAATCGACTGCAGGAGAGGATTTATTGTGTTTTACAGCTTTGGAAGTTTTAGCTCATAGTCCATTGAGCCCATGACTTTAGCGCCTGAGGTGAGGCAGCATATCATGGCTGGGAGCATGTGAGTCAGGCTGCTCACCCCATGGCAAAAAGGAAGGGTTTGGGAGAAAGGAAGAGGAGAGGAGGGAAAGGGAGAAGAGAACAAACTGAACCCCAAAATTTCCTTTAAGGACATGCCACCAGCAACCTAATGACCATCCCCAAGGCCCCACTGTCCCCACTCCCCAGCACCTCCCAATAGCTCCAAGCTGAGGACACGTGGGCATTTTAGGGACATTCCCAGACCCAGACTATGGCAGTACTGGACCTTACACTGACTGTTTAATATATATATATATATATATATATATATATGTTTGTTAAAGTTAAATTATAAATTGAGAACTGTCTTTTCTGTTACTGTGATAAAATACCATGACTAAAAGCAACTTAAGGAAGTGTTTATTTTAGTGCATGAAAATGGCCTCAATGTGGTGGGAAAGATATGTCATCATGGCAGCAGGAGCAGGAAGCTGATCACAGGAAGCAGAGCGAGTGACAGGTAGGGCAAAGCTATAAACTCTCAAAGCCCACCCCCAATGATGTATTTCCTCCAGCAAGGCTCCACCTCCTAAAGGTTCATAACTTCCCTAAACATTACCACCAACTGGGGACCAAGTGTTCAAATACATGAGCCTATGGGGGACAGCTCTCATTCAAACCACCACAGGTACAGTAAGAAATTAACAATACCTAATAATAGAATAATTCTAACAATACATTGTAATGAATTTAAAGCATAAAATATTTGTTTGTGGGACGTTGAATATATTCAAGCTGCAGTTGACCTGGAGTAACTGAAACAATGGAAACAAACCACATTAAAAGAAATACTGCAGTCAAGGGGCTGGAGAGATGGCTCAGCGGTTAGGAGCACGGACTGCTCTTGCAGAGAATCCGGGTTCGATTCCCAGCACCCACGTGGCAGCTCTGAACCGTCCTTAACTCCAGTTCTAGGGGAATCCAGAGCCCTCTTCTGACCTCCGCGGACATTGCACGACACGGGTGCACTCACACACATGCAGGCAATACACTGGTACACATAAAATAAAAATATAAATAAAATATTAACATTTTTTAAAAAAAGAAATACTGCCTTCTGCCCTCATCACCAGATGCTTGGGGAAGGAGTAACAGACTTTGCACTCAGCAATGGCTCTCTGACTTTGGCATGGAAGCCATCTGGGGTGTCTTCAAACAGATCGCCAGGCTCCCATTCAAGTTTCCAGTTTTACAAAATCTAGGGTAGGGTCTGAGAATTTGTGTATCTAACTGATGCTGCTGGTGTGTTGACTGCCCTATCAGAATCTCCGTTACACCTGTCAAGGCTACAGGCCTCCAAGAGTTCATGCCTCTCTCTCTCTCTCTGAATAGCTGGACCAAACCTTTTGGGGTTTTTTGTTTTGTTTTGTTTTTTTCCCAGCATGGCTGGGATGACTGAGTCACTCTGCTCCTTTCAACATGACTGTCAAATTGCTGGCACCAAGAAGCCTTGTGATGCTCATGCACAGCACGCTGCTCTCCACATTGTCAGATGTGTTTCCTGAACTTCCAGAAGCTAGTATGTACAAATTTGCACTTTTGATGTTTTAACCTAGTAGTTTCCACCAAAATGAATAAAAAGCAAGTCAAATGGGAACTATTACAGAGGAAATTTCATGCAGTGGATTTGAAAAATGTAAATTTAGGATTCCTTGCCCCAACTCTATGTCAATTATATTTATCTTTGATGGGTTTAAACCAATGAATGAATTTTATTTATTTATTTTTTTACTTTTTGAGACAGGGTTTCTCTGTAGCCCCAGCTGTCCTGGAACTCACTATGTAGTACAGGATGGCCTCGATCTCACAGAGATCTGCCTCCCTTTGCTTCCTGAGTGCTGAGATTAAAAGTGTGTGCCACCATGCCTGGCCTAAAAATGAACTTTAATTTTGCTCTCAATGAATACATAATTAGTGACCTTATTTATTTGTTTATTTGTTCAGTGTTGAGATGAACCCAAGACCCGCAGCATGCTAAACAGATGCTTCACCAATGTGCTACATCTCAAGCCCATTTTATTGTTTTTTTAAGCTTCATAAGATTCAATGTGGAGTTATAGCAAATAATTTTCCCTAAAGTCAGAACTTTGCTTCTACTAAACTCACAATATTTTCTTGAGTTAAGTAGACTCTCAATAAACATAAACGTTGAAAAAGATCTCTATTTATATGGTTAAATTTGTAGGTGATACTGATTCTCTGAAAAATGATCTTATGTGGAGTATTAGATGTGAGAAGAGCTAAATTGCAAAGCATTAAAATGGCTGGTGAGATGACTCAGTGGGTAAAGCACTTGCTGTACACGCTTGAGGACCTAACCTCAGATTCCCAGAACCATGTAAAGCCGAACACAGTAGTGCACATCTGTGATGCCTGGACTTCGGTGAGCAGGGAGGCAGGGAATTCCCCTGGCTTTGAAAGCCAGCTAGCCTGGTGTATGCAGCAGCAAAAAAGACCCTGTATGAAACAGCCCAAGGCTATCTGCCAACCTCCACATGTGCACTATGGCCAGTTAGTGAGTTGAGTGGGCAGGCATCTTCTAACTATGCTATGACCGTGACATTTTCCTGCCTCTTTCTTACTAACATTTCCTCTTTGGGATGATTTCTTTGCTCCCTTTGCCTATTCAGTGCAGCGACTTAAGTTCTGCAGTAAAGAATATGGCTGGGTTTTGTCCGTAACCCTGTGTGTTTTTGGACCTATCCAGAAACAGGCGTATCTTTGTCATTCATGGTTGATCCAAGAGCCATCTGAGTTTATGCTATCAAGATGATTGAGGGTGGACTCTTAGGTGTGGTCTGGCTAATTACATAAAATCAACCATAGGATTAGAAGGCTAGGGCTTTAAGCCACATGTTTCACTCCACTTCTGGGGAGGAGAGGGAGCTGAAGTTCAATTACATGGCCAATGATTTGATCAGCGATGTCTATGTAATGGAGCCCCAATCAAATCTCTGGACACAGACACTCAGGTGAGCTTCTTGTCTGCTAACTATCCACCCATGTGCCACAAGAAAATGAGTTCCTGAAGACACGGGGCTTTTCCACTTGGGACTCTTTCAGAAGAAGAAAAATCCTCCTCTGGTGGATTTTTATAATAAGTAAGTGTAAATACAGCCCTTTCCTAAGTTGTGAATTATAAAATCTGAAGGGGGCCTGGGAACTCTGGAGTTTGTGGTTCAAGTCTATAATGTAGGACATTTGCAGAGGACCTCTGAAGTCTGTGACAGCTCTAGATAGTCAGTGACAGAACTGCATTGCAATTTAGCAAATATTAAATGGTGTTTGCTACCTGCCAGGTAATGTAAACATCCTAAAATATGAATCCACTTGGTCCTTATGGCCATCCTTTGACATTGGTCTTTTTCTCATCCATGAAGAGGCTAAATAACTGTGACTTGTCTGTGGTAGAAACAACTACTTGTGTGTATACCTCTGTGTATGTGTTTATAGGGGGTAGGTAGACAATGGGGAGGGGAGACTGTGAGAGAAGGTAGAAATAAAACACATTGACTTTTTGCATGCCATATACATTTTATGTGTTTCCATTAAAAAACATATAACATGTATTGAATCCCCATTATGTATTCAGCACATGCTAAGAGCTGGAATACAACAGTAACCAAAACTAATCCTGTCTCTTTCCTCCCTCACAGAGCACAGTTTCCCAGTGGAGACAACACCAAGTCAGAACACACTACTTTTCTACACCTGTTGAGTGTAGCCAGCTGCTTTGACAATCCACATGATCAGCCTGACCTGTGAATACCGAATTATATTGTATGATGTCACTGAATTGTGTTCTCTGGGATGAATACATTCAGCATAGGCCTCTGTTCCTTTCACCTACTTTGCAGAAATCTTTTAACTGAGGGCGTGGTAGAGCAGCTTACATCAGGGCAGGAGAGAGAGAGGAAGGGAGCGAGGGAAGAAGGGTGGGAACAAAGAAGTGAGGAGAGGCAGAGAGAGAGAGAGAGAGAGAGAGAGAGAGAGAGAGAGAAGAGAGAACAAAGAAGCAAGAACATGGGAGCCTATGAGGAACACTTCATTTTCAAATCACAACAAAGGGGCTCTATCATTTCCCTGAAGGGCTTTTATCATCTTTGTTGTTTCTGGCCAGCGTATGGACTCTTAGTGTGCCTCAGTTCTTAACCCTGCAGCCTCTCTCTCCACAAGATGTCTACACTTCAGAGCTTCTCCACACAACAGCCTCACACCAGCAGGAAGCCTGAGCTTCTTGGAAAGGGAGCTAAAGCAGAAAGCTACTGGGTCTCTGTATTAGTCAGGGTTCTCCAATGAAACAGAACCAGTAGAATGAATATGTATAGAGATTTATCAGCTTAGCTCACAGGATAGAGTCCAAGTAGTCCAACAATGGCTGCACCACACTGGAGAGGCTGAGAATCTGTAGTCGCTCAGTCCACAAGGCTGGATGTCTCAGTAGTCCCAATCCAGTGCTGAAGGTCTGACAAATTCCAAAAGATCAGCTAGTCTTCAGTCTACAGCAGCAAGACGAACTCACCAGCGAGAGAGATGGCAAGCTGCAAAAACCCCCACGTTCTCCCCTGCCTTGGTCTTTTATAATGGCTGCCATCAGAAGGTAATGCCCACATTTAGGGTGTGTCTTCTGGCTTTAGATGATCCAATCAAGAAGATCTCTTTCATTTCAGTTAATCCCAGATCCAAACAAGTTGACACCCAGGATTAGCCATCACAAGTCCACCCCTTGTCAACTTGACACCCAATAGCATTTCTCTATGTCATGCTTAATTTTCAAATGAAAACAATGTTGAGGTCATAATTTCACCTAACACGATATGACGATCCCACCATACAATGACCAATGCATTATATATCTTAGAGTAGGTGGTAGGACAAAAACACTCATGTCAATTACAATCCACATTTCTGCAACTGGCCACGTGGTCTAAGTTGGTATTTGTAAGTACCTTCCTCTACTGCCCATTCTGTATTTCCTCCACCATCATCAAACACCTCTGCAAGTCTTGGCTTTTTTCGCTGGAGGAGTGATCCATACTTTCATCCCTGAAGGGTCTGGGCCATTTGTTGTCCTGTCTGGATTGGGTTGTTGCAGTTTCCCATTGACCTTAATCACAGGACATGGTAACACCAAAAGTCGTCCTAAGGAATCTCCTGCCTTCCAGATATAATCTTCATTACCTCCATTGTGGAGAACCAGTCCAATTTCCCCCTGGTAGTCTGGGTCAATCACCCCTCCTAATACTGTTATTCCTTTCTTAGCCTGCTGACTTAAGGGCATCAGAAGCCCAAAGTGTCCAGGGGGAAGTCTTAGCTTCCAGTTCAATGGAATGGTTATTGTCTCTCCTGGCAGAAGCACTCCCTCTTCTGGAACCAAAACATCCAAGCCAGTAGAGTGCAAAGTCAAGGGTACAGGAAGCAAAAATTTTCGTAGTGGGTCACCAGGGGTGATAGTGAGTGGAATCATTCCCACTTCCACCCCTTGATTCCTGGACCCATGAATCCTGGCTATAGGAGAAACTGTACCATATACTGGACGCTGATTCAAAGCATACACTGCCTTCTGGAGGACCCTGCCCCAGCCCTCCAGGCTATTGCCACCTAATTAGCACTGTAACTGTCTTTAAGAGGCCATTCCATTGTTCTATCAAGCTAGTTGCTTCAGGATGGTGGGGAACATGGTAAGACCAGTGGATTCCATGACCATGGGCCCACTGATGCACTTCTTTGCCTGTGAAGTGAGTTCCCTGGTCAGAAGCAATGCTGTGCAGAATACCATGATGGTGGATAAGGCATTCTGTAAGTCCCTGGATAGTGGTTTTGGCAGAAGCATTATGTGCAGGAAAGGCAAATCCATAACCAGAATAAATGTCTATTCCTGTAAGGACAAAATGCTGTCCCCTCTAAGATGGAAGTGGTCCAATGTAGTCAACCTACCACCAGGTTGCAGGCTGGTCACCATAGGGAACAGTGCCATATGGGGACTCAGTGTTGGTCTCTGCTGTTGGCAGATCTGGCACTCAGCAGTAGCTGTAGCCAGGTCAGCTTTTGTGAGTGGGAGTCCATGCTGTCGAGCCCATGCATAACCTCCATCTCTGCCAGCATGGCCACTTTGTTCATGGGCCCATTGAGCAATGACAAGGACAGCTGAAGAAAGAGGCTGATAGTCCACAGAGCAGGTCATCCGATCTACTTGATTATTAAACTCATCTTCTGCTGAAGCCACTTTTTGATGAGCGTTTACATGAGACACAAGTATGTTCACATCCTTTGCCCATTTGGAGAGATCTATCCACATACTTCTTCCCGAAATGTCTTTCTCACCAATTTTCCAATCATGCTCCTTCCAAGTCCCTGACCATCCAGCCACCATTGGCTACAGCCCATGAATCAGTATATAATCATACTTCTGGCCATCACAGTCTCCTTGGGTCCATTTATAAGCACAATATCCTAAGTAGCATATTCTGTTCACCAAAGCAAGTCACAAGCCAGCCCAGACTCAGGATCAGGGAAAACGAACTCCATCTCTCAACAGAAGGAGCATTATGTGGCATTTTGTACAGAGAGAGCAGGACCCACCATGTCTATGTTTAGAGACTGAAACATTCCCTGACCTTCAGTTTCCTCATCTGAAAATGGAGATTTTTATCTGTCATCTCTCCTTATGTTCTGCAACCAACCACAGATAGAAAATATTTTTGAAACATTAAGTTGTTGATGATATACATCATGTAATTGGGCCTATAATTTGCCAGAAGTCCTTTTAAAACCACCCAGACTAGTAGCTAATGGCACCCTATATCCTGGGTCTCTGTCTCTCTGTCTGTCTCTTTCTCATAAACTGCTCTCTAAAATTCACCCTCTGTGATCCATGATGACCTGGAGGCACTGACTCAGTGGAAGGTTGTTTTTTTGTGGGTTTTTTTGTTCTGTTTTGTTTTTGGTCTTTTTGAGACAGTGTCTCCCTGTAGCCCCAGTTGGCCTGGAACCCATTATGTAGACCAGACTGGCCTCAGTCTCACAGAGATATGCCTGCCTCTGCTTCCCAAGTTCTGGGATTAAAGACATGTGTCACCATGCTCAGGTCCAGTGGAAATTTTGTGACTTTGAGTGTCCATCACCCTAAGGTTTGAGTTAAAAGCATACCCAAGAGTTGAGAAAGGCTCTGCTGCTCCCAAAGGCACCCCAAAACTTTCCTGTATCCATATAACAGCTATTTACAATACATTTATATTGCAGACAGTATCATGAGCAATCTAGAGATGATTTAAAGTCTATGAGGTGCATTGACTATGTGTAATCACATTATTTTATACAAGGTACTTGGACATCATGGATTTCTGTTCTTTATGGTGATTCTGTAACTGATCCTCCTCAGCTCCTCAATTAGATTAATGAGAGGATAAACAGATAAAGTATGTGATGTCTGATAGTGTTTTATACATTTTAAAGTGCTGAACAAATAGAAGATCTTTTAGTGGTGGTGATAAAGGTGGATTAGAATTGAAGCAGAATATATAATGTCTTAAAGGCAGATGGAGGTGCCTGGAGTGGTAGTACACAACTTCACTTGGGAGGCAGAGGCAGCAGGAAAGTCATTCTCAGATACATAAGTCTGAGTCCAGTCTGGGCTACATGAGGCTCTAGAGGAAGTTTTTGTAATAAAATATTTTTGTTGTATTTGTTATGCATCAGGCATCATATCAATTGTTTTATAGGTATTTTGCTGTTATTGTTATTTATTTATTATTTATTTATTAGATAGATGGGAGGGAGGGAGGGAGAGAGAGACAGAGACAGAGACAGAGAGAGAGAGAGAGTTTCATGTAGCCCAGGATGAGCTAGAACTCCTGATCCAAGTTCTGGGATTACAGGCATGCACCACCTCACCCAGCTTACAAATATTATCTTTAATCATCAAAACAACACAAGATTGATATTTGGTGCCAGTTTAACAGAAAAGTAACTGCAGGTAATTGGTAGAGCCAGAACTTGAACCCAATTCTGTCTGTTTCCAAAGTCTTAACTATCACAGCTAGAATTTCTTTCATCACGTATATAACACAACCAGTTGGCAGATTTCAGAGATGAAACCCAGAATGGGCATTTTTTAAACAGCCACATTAATGTAAGGGAAGCATTCAACTTCCCTACTTTACAGTGAGTTCTTTAGTGTTTCACAGGCTTAAAGGAAAATTAGATTTGCAGGACCGGAAAAAAAAAAAAAAAAAAAGACTTGGACAAGGAAAGTGTAAAAAAGTGGGCTGGAGAGATGGCTCAGCGGTTAAGAGTACTGGCTGCTCTTGCAGAGGAACTGGGTTCAGTTCTCAACACTGGCATGGAGGCTAACAATTGTCTATAACTCCAGTTCCAGGGAATTCGACGCCCTCTTCTCACCTCTGTGGGCACTGCACAACATGGGAGCACTTAAAATATTAAATAAAATATAGTATAAAATATTTTTTAAAGTGATCAGATAGCAAGTGACTAAGAAGAGCCTCCTTTCTGGATCTTCCTTCTGGACACTGAAAATAAAGCTAAAGAAACGAAAGGGTTTTTTATTTGTCTTTGCCTTTGGGTTTATTTCTTTTTTAAAATTTTTATTAATTATTTTTATTTTTATGCTAATGAGTGTATTGCCTGCCTATATGTACGTGCATCTGTGTTGTGTAATACCTGAGGAGGTCAAAAGAGGGTGTCAGGTCCCCTAGAACTGGAGTTATACAGAAGGTTGTGAACTGACATGTGGGTGCTGGGAACCAAACCCAGGTCCTTTGCAAGAGCAGCCAGTGCTCTTAACTGTTGAGCTATGTCTGCAGCCCCAGGTTTACTATTTCTATGCTGGGAATCTCCAGGTTCCTTTTTCACCTGTCCGCCCTCTCCACACACCCCCACCATCTCATTCAGGCCTGGAGACAAACCTTTGCCTCTTCTGGTAAACCTTTCCTCCATCTTACTGTATATAGGCCATTTACTGTGAATGTTGGTTTATGTTTTTCCTTCAGCATTAGAGCATGAGAGCCTCAGGGTGAATGTTGTTCAGAAAGAGAAGAGGAAGGGAGAGGTAACAGTTGGGGCCTTAGAAAGAACCACTGAATAAACATAGGCGGCAAAAGCCACTGAGAAGTTGTACATTGCTCTGTGAAAAGCATGAAAATTTGTTGAGAAGATGCTACAGAATTTTTCAAATGGCAAGAGTTAGACACATGGCAAATGGGTGATTGTCTTTTCATACTACATCAACCTAAGCAAGTCAGTTCCTTCCATAGTTAAACCTATATTATCTTTGTCCATATAACAAACGGTTAGAATTTTGTAAATACAAAAGCCACAGCAGATCTTTTTTTTTACTTCACATGGCCACAAGTGAACCTGGTAAATAACTTGTGAAAGCTACTTAACCTAAGTTAGACATGGTGTCTTAGGACTGTAATCCCAGCTAGGAGGAGGCTGAAGTAGAAGGATCCTCAATTCAGGTCAGCTCAGGCTGCACAGTGAGCTCATGGCCAGACTGACCAATGTAGTGACAGCATCTCAAAACAACAGTTACTTAATCTCTAACCATGTTACTTCGTTTATCAGATCTTAAATTAAGTTTTTAAGATTGGGCCTGAACTCAGAAAACAAGATCCCCCTAGCTATCTAGCTATTAGAACTGTCTCCCAGAACTGTGCGGATAGATCTCTCTTGTTCCCCTCAACCTGTGCAGACAGTGCCGTGTCCTCACCCTGTTTCTCCCACTGTGTCTCCCAATCAGGCCACACTCGTTTATACAAAATGTTTTCTCCAGCTTCACTGGGGAAATACGAATTCAGGTTCAGCTCTACCCTTAATTCTCACATTCTCACAGACCATCTGTTTTTTGTTTTTGGTCTTTTTGAGACAGGGTCTCTGTAGCCCCAGCTGTCCTGGAGTCACTACGTAAGCCAGGCTGGCCTTGAACTCAGAGATCCACGTGCCTCTGCCTCCCCAGTGCTGGGATTAAAGGCGTGTGCCACCAAGCCCGGCCATCTGGTCTTTTTATCCCTAGTTTGTTAACATTCATCCAAGCTCACACGTCCTTCCCAACTTCCACTGTTTCCAATGGGTGAGTACATTGCTTATAGTGCTTTGATGTGTCAATTCTCAAGCACACCCACAATCACTCATTATCTTTTTGGGTGAAGTACCAAATTGAGGTTGCCAAGCAGTGGCTCATCAGACCCAAAAGCAGTCCCCAAGAGCGCCCAGTCATAAGACCCAAGAGTGCATGGTTTTTCTGGGGTTAAGTCATTAGTTCACATCATATCCATTAATAAAAGTCATTCTTTAATCCCAGCACTCAGGAGGCAGAGGCAGGTGGATCTCTGTGAGTTCAAGGCCAGCCTGGTCTGCATAGCAAGTTCCAGGCCAGTTGGTGCTACAGGGAGACCTTGTAAAAAAAGACCAAAACAAAAAGTCAGTCCTACAATTAGAGAAATTATGAGACTTTCCCCCCAGGATGTATGATGACCAAATGTGGCAATTCATGTCAAAATGGTTTATAAAATATTGGTTGGGGAACAATGTGGAAAATAAGGTTACACTACTATAAACGTTTCTCTGCTCCTGCCCCGACCGCAACAAGCTTCTCCAGGTGCAAGGAGAATAACCGAATTAGCTGTAATTTAGCATCTGCCCTTATCCAGCATGGCAACCTCAGCTACGCCCCCAGCACCTTTCCAGAACAAAACGTCTCCTGCGCTCAGTGATGACGTAACCCGCACCTTGAATGTGGGCGCCAAGTTTGCGCTTGCGCTGTGGAGGGGCGGATGGGCGGAGCTGGTCGGGATGAGCGGCGCGGGTACGGAAACCCCTGTGGGGTGTGAGGCCGCCCAGGGCGGCAGCGGCAGCGTCGGCAAGAAGCGGGACTCGCTGGGGACTGCGGGCTCAGCGCACCTCATTATCAAGGGTACGGAGCGGAGGGAGATGGCGCAGCGTCCGGCCCGGCCGACCCAGCTGCGGCCCGCGCAGGCCTGCGGGTGGGAAGCGTGCCGTTCCGCCTGTCCCCGCGGGTCCTCCCCCAGCCCTGGCCCCCAGCGGCTGGCAGTGCTAGTTCGCCACCCGCACTGTCACGTGGTGGTGTGACTGTCACCGCTTCACCGGGTCTCAGACCCTGCCTACTTCTGGGTCCTGCCGGGAATCCAGGACATTCAAGCGTCCTGAAACATTGTACTACACGGTAGTGCAGACGCCTGACCCCTCTCCTTTGAACTGGTGAACAGTTTCAACCTAGAGTGTCACAGTACCCCAGCCGAGTTTCATTCCCAAAGCTCTGGAGACCCTGCTTCTGGTGGCAAGGCCTGCAATTGGATACTGCGTTTTCCGTTGCCTCTTTTCTCCCTGCCAATCCTGCTCATCCCACCAGCTTCCAGCTACCCAGGCGATGCTATCCTATGATTGCTGTGCTTTCCATTTTAACCTTATTTTTCAGATTTGTAGGCAGCCCCAGCCAGTGCTGGCCATGACTGGATTTAGACTGTATTTCATGGCGTTTCTTAAGTTTACTTTGGTGTCGAGGAGTGCCGCATGGGTATTAAGACTAAATTAGAATTATTTCTATCCCAATTTAGAGACGTATTAAGCCATTTGATAATTAAGGTAAAATAGTGAAATTGATTACCTGCTTTAGTGTACAGTTCAGTGACTTTAAATACATTCACATTGCTATACCATAGCTCCTTCAAGAACGCTTTGCATGGTGCAGAACTCATTCCCGGATCCCTCACAGCATGGCTGCCTCTTATGAAGGATCCTCAGTGTGTTTCCATGCTGTTGCACGTGTCAGAATTTTCTTCCTTTTTAAGGTTGAATACTAGTCCATTGCATGTAGACACCATGCTTCGGTAATTCATCCGTCTGTGAACTCTTGGGCAGCTTCCCTCTGGCTATTGTAAATAATACTATGCTGTGAACATGAGTGTAGAAATATCTTTTCGAGGCTCCGAGTTCAGTACTTGGGACATACACACACATACACTTTCTGGATCATATGGCATTCTTTCGTTTATTTCTTTATTATTTATTTATTTATTTATTTTGAGGCATTGGCTTGTGTTCCGTAGTGGCTACATGCTTTCGTACTCACCCATCTTCACCAGCACTTGTTATTTTCTGTCTTGTGTATGAGTGTATTGCCTGCATGTATGTAAGTGCACCTATGTCCTGCAATGAATGCCTCAGGAGGTCATAAGAAGGTGTTGGAGTCCCTTGAAACTGGAGTTACCAACGTTTTTTTAGCCACTTTGTGGGTCCTGGGACTCGATCCAGGGTCCTCTGAAAGAGCTGCTAGTGCTCTTAACCAATGAGCCATCTTTCCAGCCCCACCAGTAGCCATTTTAATAGGTGTGAGATGATGTGCTTCGGGGTGTTGATTTGCATTTCCATAATCTTTGGTGATGTTAAGTGTCTTTTTATGTACTGATTGGCCAGCTGTTTATCTTTGGAAAAAATGTCTATTTAAGTCTGTTGCTTCATTTAAGTTGATTTTGTTACTATTGAGTGATAGTTCTTTATTCTTGTAAGGCAGCTATGCTCACTGTGCCATCAATACTCTGTATAATTCTCTGTGTTCTTGTATATATTTTATTTATTTTAGACAAATTCTCACTGTGCAGCTCTGACTGACCTGGAACTCGCTGTGTAGACCAGGATAGCTTTGAACTCACAGAGCCACCTGTTCTGCCTCCTAAGTGCTGGAATTAAAGGCATATACCACCACATCCAGTCTGTATATATTCTTAATGCCCTTGAAGAGTTTGCAGATATTTTCTCCCATTTGCCTAATCACTTTTCATTCTTCTAATTGTGCTTTTTGATGCATAGAAGTTTTAAATTTGAAGTAGTATGGGGTTTTGGTTGTTTTCGTAGAATCGAGGATCAACCCAAGGCCTCTCACATGCTAGGCAAGCACCCTACCACTTGAGCTATTATCCAGCCTTTTTACTCTGCATTTTTCGGTTTGAAACTGGGTCTCACTATGTTGCTGGGCTGGCAGTTAACTTTGTAGCCCAGCAGGCCTTGAATCTGAGGTCCTCCTACTCAGCTTCCTTAGTAGCTGGGGTTGTAGGACTAGACAGTTATGCCTAGCACTTTTTTTCTTTTTTTTTTTTTCAGAAATAATGAATGCACTGCTATATTTTAGACTTGAAATTTTCTGTAACAGTAGATTTTAACTGTTCTTACTATGGTGACTGACAGGGAAAGCATTCTGTGGAAGAAGAGGTTAGCACCACTGATGAGAATGCAGTATTTTACAAGGATGCTGGTAAAGGAACCTATGTGACATGAATGGTGTTTCCGTGGACAAAACTGTGACCAGAGGCTTCAGGAACCCAGTGCTGTGTTTCCTTCAGGAGTAATGACTTAGCAATCGTTCAGTGTCCTGGGCAATGTTCTAGAACAAAGTACTTTAGAGAGGTGTTGCTGTGTCAGTTGAAGTAGACTAAGTGTATTGGAGAAGCACTAAGGAAGGATAACGTCTGTTTGGTTACACTACGTGTATTAGTTTTCTGTCACTGTGGCTGAATCTCTGAAGCAGTTAATGGTTAAGGAGAAAAGGTTGATTTTGACTCATAGCTCTGGATAGTCCAGTTCAAGATGAGGTGGCCCATTGCACTGGTTTTCTGGCATGGGCAATAGGATTGTGATAGTATATGGGACAGTAAAGAGACAGAACTGATGAGGTCCCAGTCTCTCCCAGAGACTTCATTCAAGGCTTTTGCACACTCCCAGAGTGTGCCCCCATGGCCCCCCACTAGACCCCATCTCCTCAGCGTTCCTCAGCATCTCAGTAGCACTAGCCTAGGACCAAGCCCTTTATGCATGGGGCTTTGAAGGGCATTCAGCATCCAAACTGTAGCAGGGAATCATCAGGAACAAAAATGATCCTTAGTAAATTGTTCTTTGTTTTTAAAAAATATTTTTATTTTATGTGTATGCCTTTATTGCTTGCATGTAGGTAGGTGCACCTGTGCCCTGCAGTGCCCACAGTGGTCAGAAGAAGACATTGGATCCCCTGGAACTAGAGTTATAGACAGTTGTTAGCTGCCATGTGGGTACTGGGAACTCAGCTCCTCTGTAAGAGAAGCCAGTGCTTTTAGTTGCTGAGCCATCTCTTCAGCCCCTGAAACTTTTTTGCTTGTTTGCTTTTGTTGTTCAGCATTATATTTGTAAGGTGTGTCCATGTTCCTAGGTGTCACTCTGATCTATGTGTTTTTACTCCCTGGTCAGAATAGTCATTGCATGGCTGCTACAGACTTTCACGGATGCCATGTTCATTTGTACAAGGCGTTTTTTTCTAGGTTGTACATCTAGATATAAAATTGCTAAATAAGCGTGCCTTCATTTGCTAGTAGATATCACCAGATTGCCCTTGGAAGTGGTTATACCAATTTAGACACCTGATGGAAGTGGATGAGATTTTCTCCAAATCCATGGTCTGAACTGGATTTTAACCAGTCTTTATCTGTTTGTGGAGAAAGGGAAGAGTAAAATAGGCCAGAGAGTGTGAATTAATCTTGAATTCTATTTTGCCTTTGTAGATCTTGGAGAAATTCATTCAAGGCTTTTGGATCACAGACCAGTTACTCAAGGTGAAATTCGTTATTTTGTAAAAGAATTTGAAGTGAGTATCTAAAACTTATTTAATACAGTGCCCTAATTGTTAATGTTATACTACACAGAAAAGTAAATCCAGAGTTTTAAAACCTGGTTTTATTTTATTCGTTGTTAAAATATGCAAAGCGAAAATTGGGAAGAGATAAAAGTGCTTACTGGGCTAGACCAGACAGCAGGAGACAAGGGTCCAAACTCGGTGCCTGCTCTAGAATATTTAATGTTTGTTAGCTGGAAGTTTCTCACCTATGAAATAAGATATAATGAAAATAATTTAAATAAAAGAACTCAGGGATTGATAGGTCTGGGTTTTCAGGTGCATTTGGTGTTTTGTTTTGTTCTCAGTTGGGGGCTTGAGAATGCTACTTGCTTCTTCTATCTCCTTTGTATCCATGGCAGTGACCATCTCTTCTAGATGTGACCGCATCTGAGAACGTCCCTTGCTTCTGACTGCTGTGCCTGCTTTATCATCTAGTCAGATGCAGATTCCATTCTGCTGGCAGTGTGATCTAACATTATTTCACTTTTTCAACCACTTTGATGCATTCCTAGCTACAAGCTGAAGTCCAGGCATACTTTGTGACCTTCCCCTGCCTTTCCACTCTCTGCACCTGCCACTTCACATTTCATGTAGTAGCGTGCAGCCCTGTTTCATGATACTGAAGTTTTGCACGAGTATAATTAATTTATTGTGCATTTAAATAGTAATTTCCCGAACTTGGCAGTTTGAGGTTCTGTTTTCAAATGAGATTTTGACAAAGCAGGATGTCTGAACCTGTCAAAAGCAATTAACTTTTTTTTTTTTGTCTTTTTGAGACAGGGTCTCCTTGTAGCCCCAGCTACGCCTGCCTCTGCCTCCCAAGTGCTGGAATTAAAGGCGTGCACCACCACACCTGGCAAAAGCAAAAAACCTTTTAATAAATGCTTAAAACCACAGAGAGACTGTGCTATAGAGCCCTCAAGATAGAAGTGTAGCACTGATCAACCGTTTTTGGGTTCAGTAGACCCTGCAATCCAAAAACTGCCTAATACTTCATAAGGTTTTGAAATTTAAAGCTGTGTGTATATATGTTTTTTTCTTATGACATTGTATGTTACCTATTGTATTAGTTACATTTTTCATCGCTGTGACCAAGTACCTGAGAAGCAATTTAAGAGAGGAAAGTTTATGTGACTCACAATATGAAGATACAGTTCACTCTGGTGGAGAAGGTGTGGGGGCTGGCAGCTCCATGGTATTAAGAATATTCAGGTGTGACTCCACACCTCACATCTGGAAGGAACAGGGAGCACAGACTGGGCAGGAAGCAGGGCCTGGCTGTAAACCTCAAGGCCCACCCCCAGTGATCCACTTCCTCCAGTGATACTCTACTTCCTGTAATTCCAAACCTTCTAAAACAGTGTCACTAGCTGGGGACCAGGTGTTCAAACACATGAACCTATGGGGGATTTTTCATATTTGAACCATAACACCAAGAATAACCATTGACAATATTCAGCATCATTGTGATGTGGGTAAGAATATGTAGGACACGGGAAATTTCCCGAGACTCTTCTTACATGTTATGAAAATATCATTACCAATTCCTGCAAGCTTGCTATGAATCTTTTATAGCATATTACATGAATGTCTTTAACGACTCTATTTAATGTTTCATATAGGGATTATGGATATAGTTATCCTTTTTAAAATGTAGTTTATTTAACTTCAAAGTCTTCTGCATTCTAAACTACAACAAATAACAGAATATTGCAAATGGTGTTTAAGTACAAATGGTTCTTGGACCTCCGTGAAGGCCATAGTTCTTCACTCTGCCGACAATGGCAAGTTCTGTGCTTTGCTTAAAAACGTTTTAGAATCTGCACTTAACTAAAAGAAAAAAATACACTTCTCATGCCAGCTGACCCCCCCCCCACATACACACACACATTTTCTGCAAGTGAGAGCATCAGCAGTTTGCTGTGTCACTATGTGCAAAACAGGATGACTTGGAGCTGAATGGATGCCCTCTGCAGTATCGACAGGTCCAGCCTCACAGTGCACACCCTGAGCTGTGGCCCCTTCAAAAGACATCTTCCCCTACAGCCTCCACACCAAGGAGTGGCAAGAGTTTGTCTCGGTCATTTTGTTCTCTTCATAAACTAAAGATATGTACAGGTGACAGCTGAGGATTTCTAGCCAATGTGAAAGTTCCAGAAATATCTTCAGATGCCTTGTTGCACTGGTAGCAGAGTGAGGACACAAGAGCACCTTATTGTTTTAAAAGTGTGTGGAGGGCTGGAAAGATGATTCAGCAGTTAGGAGCACTTGCTGAGCTTCCAAAAAGGATCAGGATTCCCAGCACCCATGTCAGGTACCTCACAACAGCCTGTAACTCCAGTGCCAAAGGATCCAGCACCTTCTTCAGACCTCGGAAGGCATTGTACTCATGCACAACCCACACACAGACATACACATATATACATAAGTGAAAAAAAAAATTGACACAGTTGCAGGACACTCCAGACACCCACGGCCACTTCATGTAAAGCACTGACACTTTGAGAGACAGTATGATCATGATCAAATTTTGAAATTAAACCTAATGAGGGCAGTAGACAGGACTCAAGTGAGATGTGCCAATCAGGGCATTCCCCTACTCTAAAGCCCTTCACAGGAGACAGAGAAACACTTTTTAAAAAACAATTCACCCTCTTCATTTCCTCTTGTACTTTTTTCCAGGCAACTTTCGCAGGACCCATGGCGCCATCAAACTTCTCTTTAGACTTGAGGCAGCAACTTCATTCTCGGCCTTCTCCTTCAGCTTTGTGGCTGTGGTGATGTGTGGCTGCTTTTTACTGTTGTGGCTTAAGTATTCTACATCTCACCCAGCTTTTTGCCACGTCTCCAGTGGAGATGACAGAGATTGTCGATTTTAATCTTGGGACAGAATGCTGAGCAGAGTAAGAAAAATGGAGATGGTGGCTGTTGAGGTGCTAGGGTGCTTTATTCTTCAGCTACTCCATAGCCCTTCATTTCCCAGTCGCAGTGGACTTCATCTGCCTTAGCCATGTCATCCAGCTTCTGTTTCTCTTTGCTGGACGTCCTCTTCCACCTCTCAGGGCGGCAAAATCGGCAGGGACCTCTGGGTTTCTCTTGTGTTCTTCTCTGCACGTTTGCACAAAGCCATAAGCAGATATCCTAGTTAGCTTTAACTTGACACAGCCTGGAGACATCTGGGAAGGGAGTCTCAAGAGGGGAATGGCCTAGATCAGCAGGCATTGTCTTGTTTATTAATTGATTGTCTTGATTGTTAACTGGGGCGGGTGGTTCTGAGTTGTATAAGAAAGCTAGCTAAGCATGATCCTGGGAAACAGCAGGCCAGCAACAGCATTCCTCTGAGGTTTCTGCTTCAGGTTCCTGCCTTGAGTTGCCACCCTGGCTTCTCACAGTGATGGACTGTGACCTGCAGGTGTAAGCCAGATAAACCCTTTCTTCCATAAGCTGTCTTTGGGTAGTGTTTTGTCACAGCACAGAATGGAGCTAGAACAGCAGACCCCTTGCCCTTGGTTTTCATGGGGTCATCTTTAGTCACCCTCCTGATACAGTTCTGATTTAGTTATTCTTAACTGTGGAGTTATAGTTGGTTCCCCCTTTTTCCTTCACTCCAGCAACGACCTTGTCATCAAGTTCACCTCTGAACCACTTCTTTAACCCTCCTACTTGCCTCTTGTGACTACCCCTGCGCTCCAGCCCACTGTCAGCTCTGCCCTGGACACCTGCAGTAGCCTCTCTCTGGTCTCTGCTTTCAGCCTGATTGCCACGGACTGTTTCCCACACAACAGCTAGCTCATACCACACCCTGGCCACCCTCTCTGGATCCCTGCCCACATGGCTTTTCCCCACACTTCCCATAGATCCTGCCCGTTAGCTTATTTCAGAATGTTGGGTGGCCCCTCACTCTTGCTTCTCCTTCTGACATCTGCGCAGCTCTGCACCCAGTGCTGTACCACATTTTCTTCCTTCTTTCTCTGTATCTGTAGTTCCATCTTTCTATAATGTTCCCTCTGCTTTTTGCATGGCTTACTCTTCTGTTTGGATTATAGATTGACTGTCACTACTGGCCTTTAAAGCAAAGTAGTCACAGAAGCACTCTGTCATCTCTGTGATACTCTGAATAACACCACACTTGTTTTCTAATACTGCACAACAAATTACCACATGCTCAGTAGTGGAAAACAAGATCCATTTATTTGAGTTCTGTATGTTGGAAGTCTGCACACAGTGTGACCAACACCTCAACTCAGCTTCCCACAAAACCAAAGTCAGGGTGTCAGCTAGGCTGTGTTCTCTTTTGGGACTCAGGGTCTTCTTCCAAACTCACAGTTTGATAGGATCAAGTTCCTCTCCTGAGGCCACTTTCAACTTCCAAAAGAGACCATAGTCCTTGGTCCATAGCTTCTTCCATGTTCAGAGCTGGGATTTACCTGGAATTCCTGTCATGTTCTCAATCGCTCTGGCCAAGCAGTGCCCTGTCTCTGCTAAGGACTCCCCTTACAAGTCAGGGCCACCAGAGATAATCACTTTAACAGTCACCTGACCTGAGACCTGAATACATCCACAGTATTAAGATCTCAAGCCTTAATCCTTCTCAGTAGCACCTTGATTAGGGTTGAATTAAGTAGGCGATGTTTGTGCACCAGCAGTGGGGATATTGGGACATTTAGAATCTGCTGCTAAAGCATCTACAACACGTGGTTCTGCTCTTTTATTCAGGTACATGTTGTCTGCCTTCATCACTAGGATGTAGGTACCAGCAGAGTGAAGACCTACTTTTCCTGTCCTCTTTCTCTTTTGTATTCAAAATGCCCAAAATAATGTTGGAGACAGGTAACAAACCTAATGTAAACTTGGGTATTCTGACATCCAGTGAGTGGCCTGCCTCATAAGTTGTCTTTCTTGTGGTGAACTTGAAATACCCAATGTTTTTATTAAAACAGTATTTTATTTATTTATTTATTTATTTATTTATTTATTTATTTATTTATTTATTATGGTGAAATAATCTGTATTTAGAATTAGACTACTGGACTGCTTAGATGATCCCAATTTTGTTGGCAACATCCAAAGCATTATAATCAGGAGCCAGATGAACATAGGCCTTCACTCTCCATCAGGTCTGATCAGGGTATTGACCTTGGTCACATCAGTGTCGTAGAGTTTCTTCACAGCCTGTTTGATCTGGTGCTTGTTGGCCTTGACATCCACAATGAGCACAGTGTGTTGTTGTCTTCTGTCTTCTTCCTGGCTGACTCAGTGGTCAGGGGGAACTTGATGATGGTGCAGTGGTCAAGCTTGTTTCTCCTGGGGGCGCTCTTGCAAGGGTATTTGGGCTGCCTCCGGAGCCGCAAGGTCTTGGGTCGCCGGAAGGTGGGTGATGTGCGGATCTTCTTTTTGTGGCTGTGAACACCTTTCAACACTGCCTTCTTGGCTCTCAATGCCTTTGCTTTTCAGTTTTTCACCAACATGGTGCCGAAAGTGAAGAAGGAAGCTCCTGCCCCTCCTAAAACAGTATTTATAAGTGTACTTCAAAAATATAATTTATATTAAAGAATCATAGAATTTGGGAATTAAGGTGGGTTCTGTAACCCAGCCCTCCTACTTTGTAGTGATTAAGCTGGAGATGGAAATTGGTAAGTGACTAGCTAACTAGTGATTCAATGAGCCCTAGAATTCAGTGTCATACTTGTATACATACAGCCGTATTCTTGAAGTATGCACATGGGTTTTGTGAAAGGTTATACAAAAGAAATTGGGTCTTGAAAGAAATTTTACTTTTATGTTTTTGAGTCTGCAGTGTTCAAAATAGCTTCCTATTGAAGTCAATGGTTCTTTTAACTGGGATAGAAGAGAGTTATCTGAAAGGATGTTATTGAGCCTCCAAGGTCATTTTTGTGAGGAGGCAGTATTGAAGGACAGAAAGACGGAGCACTTAGAACTTGACACCTGAGTTCACATCTTGACCCTTCTCTAGCTAGGATTGCTTGCTTTCTTAGGCTTAGTTTCCTTATCATTTAACAATGACAACACTGCAGTTTTGAATTTTTATGAAAATCAAATATTTCGTTGTGTTTGGTTTGGTTTTTTGAGATAGGGTCTGACTACATAGCCCTGGCTGGCCTGAACTCACTATGTAGACCAGGCTGGCCTTGAACTTACAGAGATCTGCCTTCTTCTGCCTCCCAAGTGCTGGGATTTGAAGGTGAATGCCACCACCACCCCTGCTGATACTTCATTTTTAAATCCTTGTAATATAGGTGTTGATAAGTGTTTGTCATTGTTGAGAATAAGATGGTAGCATGTTTCAGCAAATAAAAATGTATTAATCCAAATTTTGCAATAACTCCAGGGATTGCCTAGACAAGTGGTATAAGCGTTGCCTTGGAAAATGTTTACTAAAGGGCTGACAAGGTGGCTCATCGGGTAAGAACACTTACTGGCAAGCCTAACACTTAAGTTCTATCCCTGGAACCCACATGATGGAAGAGAGCTGCCTCCCACAAGTTTGTCTTCTGCCTGCCACACGTTTGCCCAGGTGCACACACAAATAAGTATAAAATTTTTTGAAAAAAAAATACAGTTTCCACGTTGAGCATGATAGATACAATCATAGTATGCGGAGTCAGAATATGTTGAGCGTGTTTATCTGTGTAAGTCACATTAGGAACTAAAGCTATTTTAGTATCTAAAACAGATGCAGACCCATCCCATGAGGCAAGGCGTTCTTACAGTATCTTGAGGAACTGCTCATTTGAGAATGTCTTTAAAGGGCTCAGAAGTGCATGAGACACATTTGATCTGCTTTTCTTGAAAAGCACTGGGTCGGGCCTTCACAGTGACCATTGGTCTTCCAAAGGGCTGAGTGTAGCTCATCAACTTGCCTGTGCTTTTCTATATGCTGCCCCTCAGAAGAAAAAAACTGAAAGCATTTCAGAGACTTGAGAGTTGAGTATCATTTGTGTTACTCTTCTGTCCTGTCCTGCCCTGCCTGCCTTGATCTGCCCAGGCAGTAATAAGGTACTTGCAGCAGTGGTCTTCTCATTTGTAGGGAAAAGCAAGGCAGAATCAGCCTTTGCATCTTCTCTCTGCCATTCAGGTGGAGTTCACTTTAGGAAGAAAAGACTAGCAGTTTCAAACTCAAGTTGTTTTATATACGTAGAAGACTTGATGTACATGGCATCAGGTGACTTGTTCTATGTAAAGTTTTATTTGTAAAAGAGGGAGCAAGTGCCACATGGTGGCAGCGTTTCTTAAATTACTGAAGTATTGGCAGATCGCTGGAAGCTCTCCTCTCTTTGGTTCTTAAGGACAGCTGGTGGTCTTTTCTCCTCACATTACAGCTCCTCCTCTGAATTCAAGTGACCCTTATGTGCAGAGATTTGGAAGGTGAGCAGCCTCTGTTAAGGGCATGTTACCGCCCCAGCACTTGGAGTAAGTGTGGCACAGTCCCAGTGAGAGGCCTGCCCTCTGAGCCATTGCCTTTCTAGTTGTAGTTGAGACATCCTGGCCTTTCTCACAAAGGGGAGAGAGATGTGTTAGTCAGACTTTCTCACAAGGGGCCTACAGAATGGGTAACCCTACATCTGTTCCTTATGTAGTACTGTATTAGTCACTTTTCTGTTGCTCTGATAGAAACACTGACCCAAGCAGTTTATAAAAGGAAGGATTTATTTGAGCTTACAGTTCCAGGGGAATTACAGTCTGTCTTGGCGGGGAGGCATGGTGGCAGAGGTAGCTGGAGAAGAGGAGCGGAAGCTAAGCTCTACATCTTCCAGCAGGCACTGGAAACGAGAGCGACTGGCAATCTGGCAAGGCTCAAAAACTCTCTAAGCCCACCCCCAGTGACGTGCTTCCTCCAGGATAGCCATACCTTCTAAAACCTCCCAAAACAGCACCACCATCTGGCGACAGAATGTCCAAATATTTGGAGCCTGTAGGGGATATTATCATTGAAACCATCACAAGTACCTATCAAATTCCTTCATTTGGTGCTTTATTGAATAGTTACCAAATACCTAGGCATATCAGTAAGAATGTGTTTAGTTACTAGTAGCAGATATATGGAAAACAGAGGTTTACCAAGGGCTTATTTTTCTCGCATAGTCCCAGAGACAAATTTAGAAAGCCCAGGGCTGGCATGGTGACTCTATGATGTCAGCCTCCTGCAGCTTTGTCTCTGTCTCTTCTGGCGCGTAGCCCTCACATTAGAAGTGGCTTTTGGAACTTCAGCCATCATGTCTGCACTTTGTGTGGCAAGGAGAGCAGGCAGGAACAACAAGCAGCCTCTGGGAGCAGCGTACTGCTACTCCAGATCCAGGTGGGCACTGACAGTGCAGAAGAGGATGCCGCAGCACCTCGCCAGATGTGGGAAACAGGAAGCAACCCTGACCTCCAGAAAGCTTTCCTTGACAAACTTAGAGAGCCTACAAGAAGTACCGGCAAATCAAGAACTGTCCTGATGTAACTCTGATACAGTCAGCATGGAGTACACGAGAACCTGGAAGGGGGAACTCTAGGGACAGTTCCCAGCATAGTTTGGCAGGAAATCGCCACAGAAGGGGTAATTCTTGAGTGGAGAAGGAAAAGTAAACATCCAAGAAAATTTGAGGTTCTCAAAATGTTACAGAATACCAATACAACTGTTGAAGGAATTGTGTTGATGAGTTCACCTGCGGGATAGCCTAGCATGGTGGTGTGCTGTGTAATCTCAGAACTTGAAGAAAGACGGGACAATTACTGAGTTCAAGGCCAGCCTGGCATACATAGTGAAACTCTGCCTCAAAAGATTAAATAAATAATAAATAAATAAATAAATAAATTCAAATGTTAAAGAAGAGAATTCCTTAAAGACAACACAGATTAGAAATTCATAACACTTAATCTTTAAATCATGTTGAACTGGTTCCAGAAGCCTGGAAATCTGTTTTCTTATGTTCATCTACCACCCTTGGCTCTTAGAATCTTTCTGCTCCCTCTTCTGAAATGGTCCCTGAACCCTAAGTGGGTGAATAATACAGTAATCCTATCTAGGGACACCCATTCTTCAGTCTCTTATTCTCTATACTTTAGCCAGTTATGACCTACTGTGTTAATTGCCCTCTGTTATATGAGGAAGCTTGGCTGGTGAGAGTTGAGAGATGCATCGCTATTCTCTCTACTCCCTGTTCTACTCTGTTCCATGAGCCTTAGATGTAGAGGTTGCATTGTAGATGTGTCACCTAGGGCTGGGCACCTCACAGACCCTTATTCTCTGTGTTTGATCAGTTGTGGAGCTCTGTAATCATCTCCATCCTGTTGCAAAAAGAAGCTTCTTTCATTCTTTGAGTGATGACAGGTATACTTGTCTAAATATAAGGATCTGTGCACACAGTAAGAAATTACATTTATCTAGGAACGTGACAAATGTAGGGTTTTCTCTAGGATCTGTGACCTCTCCAGCCATGTGTATTTGAGTATGTTTAAAGTACTACCCATGAGTTCCCTCCCATTGAGCAGGCTTTAAGACCAATTAGATCGCTGTTGATTACCTCCAAGATAAAAGTGCTACTCCTGCTGAGCTAGTTTGCTGTGCAGGTCATTGTTGTGGTTATTAGGCTTTTTTTTATTAGGATTTTTTTTTTTTTGGATACATTCTGTTTTATAGATAGAATTTTAGAACCATGTAAATATTTTATATATTTTAAAACAAAACTAAATTTCAAGGAGCAATTCCTAAAATCAAGTCAAATGTAAAAAAGTAAATCTGTGTTTCTGAGTGGTGATGTTGTTACTCAGAAATTATTATATGTAACATTAAAATCCAGTGATTTGACTGAGTGTGGTGATACAGTTCTCTAGTCCCAGTACTCAGGAAACAGAGGCAGGAGAATTATGACGTCCTGTCTGGCCTGGGCTATGTGGTGAGACCTTGTTTCAAATAAACCAATACAAACACACTGATTTGACTATACATTTTTAGTATAATCCACTTTCAGAACAAAAGAAAAACCTGTTAAAAATCTTAGTTTTCAGCAATCATTTTGTTTGATACTAGTATTGATATTTTTATTTTATTAAATTAAAGAGAAAGGAAATAAGTAATTGTATTGGCATTTTGAAAACTGGGAAGAAACAGAGATTAGAGGAAGATCATTTAAAATTCTATAGTCCTGTTCTGGGATCTAATCTAGGGAACCACCTTGCATTTAATTACAGTGTCTCCCATTTCTTTAATCTGACAGTTGGTCAGGCTGTCTTGCCTTTCTTGAAAGTGATAGTCTTCAGTACTGGCCAGGTATCCTGTAGAATCCCTCCCAACTTAGGTTTGCCTGATGTTTTTCTCATGGGCTTATGGAAAAGAAAACTCAGAGGTCAAGTACTGTCTTATAGCACACCGTGTTCCTGCTGTCAGCGCGATCTCACTGCTCACAGGGCTGTCTTTGCTTGACTGAGGAGAGTTTGCAGGTTCATTGTGGAGTGGAGTACTTCTCCCTTCCTGTGCTGTTCTTTGGAAGCAAGTCACTAAGTCTAGCCCACACTCAGGTTGTGGGGAGCGTGGTTAAACTCTGTTTTCTGGATATTATTTGATGGGGCCTGCGACCACCCAGGTTCAGTGATCGACTGGAATGCATAGGACTTGGCATGGGGCTGGAAGGGAGGCCATGCTTTACTATGGCAGACGAATTCCCAGCAGAGCAAGGCAAGCCAGATAGAAGTTTACATGGATCCTCACCCAAAGAGACAGTTCCTTTGGGAGAACGTGATTCCCCCAGCAACACCCGTGACCACACACATAAACCCTAAACTACCTAGAAGCTCTTCTGAGCCTACGAGTCCAGTGTTTCCATGCGGGCTGGTCACACAGGCAGCTCTGCCTTGCATGGGCCAAGATCCCATGATCCCAGGAAAAAGGAAGTGTTCAGCATTAACCACATTCTTAGTATAAACATCTAAGGCTCAGTGAGCCCCATTTCCAACTTACAGATTATATTCATCCCAATGTACGGCTACATACTCAGGTTCCCAGCCTCAGCAACAGCCATCCTTGCAGGCCTACCCAGGCCTCTCTAAAGACAGCAGGCCTTCACTGCTCATTTTCTGCATGATAAAGTATCTATAAATAGTTACTTTTACCACCATTGTTATTTTTGGGTGGGCAATCATAAAATCTATAGCACATAATAGTGGAAGCAATATGATAATAAGAACAAGAAAGGCAATTTAAAGTGAGCACAAAGGTGCCTTTTTAAGGAAATAAGTGGCCATTTAAGCCTCTTGGTGTGTTGATACTTCACTGGTCATTTGTGAGCACTACTGTAAAAATTTCACCCATGCTGCTCCTTTTGGGGAGCTTCATAATAGAACACCTCCAGGTGTTTGTTTTTTTGTTTATTTTAAATTTTATGTGTATGAGTGTATTGCCTGCATGTATGTGAGTGCACCCGTGTCGTGCAATGCTGTAGAGGTCAGAAGAGGGCTTCAGATTTCCCTGGCGTTAAGGATGGTTTGTAGCTGCCATGTGGGTGCTGGGGATCAAACCCGGGTCCTCTGCAAGAGCAGTCAGTGCTCTTAACTGCTGAGCCATCTCTCCAGCCCCTGGGTTTTTACCTCTTTACTGCCAAACAATTAAAAGAAAGCTGTGCAGGTTTCAGAGTAATACCGAGCAAACCCTGGGTGGAACCTCAGACAGTACTTACTAAGACTTAAGGTACAATATATGCTAGTCATTTACTTTCTTTTAATAGGAAAAACGTGGTCTTCGAGAATTGCGAGTTCTTGAGAACTTGAAGAATATGATCCATGAAACAAATGACCGCACACTTCCCAAGTGCAGAGAGCTGATGCAGGACAGCCTGGAGGAGGCCTTGCAGAGATGTAAGCACGCTGCTTTCCTGCAGCCTTTGATCTCAAATGTCACCGTGCCCAAGATAGTCTCCTGGTTGTTAAGGTGGGGGGTAGGGGGATGGGAGCTGAGGAGATCGTTCTCGACCCAGTATAGCAGAGGAAAGCCCTGAGTGGTGGTCAGTGGTCAGTATGTGGTCATCCATGTTTTCAGCTTCAGTCTCTAAAGCAAGATGTGTGTCTGCAATTCAGAACATAAGCATTTTAGGATGGGAGAAAATATAGACCTTTTACCTTTTTTAAAAAAAAAAAAAGAGAAGAAAATATGTGATGACCAGGAATTAGGAGACTAAGAAATGAGTTTTTTCCAAGTAGAGGTTTTAGTTGTTTTCACAAAATAGTTCTTTTATAAATATTTATATTTGTCACTTTTTTTCATTAGGCAGAATATTTTAAAGTGAGAGGTGGTTAATCAAAAGGATCTTTATTAGTATTTTTAATATTAAACCTTACCATAAACTAAAACAACCTTTTGTTGCTGTCTAATGTTAAAATTAGAAGGCATCAGAAAGTCAAGGCCTCTCCACAGATCTGTATTACACTTTCAGTGTGTCCATGGAGGGATATGTTTTTAAATGACTGAAGACTGAATCACAAAGTGGAACCGGTCTGGGAGAGAGGCAGCTGGCCTCCAACATGATGGCCTGTGGGAAAGCAGAGGAGAGGCCTCAGTTGACAGTGGAGGTAAATACGTCTTTGTGCACAAGTCTCAGTTAAGGGTCCTGTGCCTCACGCTGAGAGGAGGCTGGGAAGGCCACCTCCCAAGGTCACATTTGTATTCTGTGTAGAACAGCAAGAAGTCTAAAATTGACCTTGGACTTTTTTTTTTAAACTACAAACATGCTTTTGTTTGTTTGTTTATACTCCTCTGCTCCCAGCTGACAAACATTCTGGATAAAATGCTGCAAGGAAAACCAGGATGATTATTTTGTGTGTTTCTGTGTGAGCACATGTGCACATGGAGGCCAGAGGTCAACCTCAAGAGTCATTCCTCAGGAGCCGTCTTCCTGCTAGCAGCCGGAAGGGCTTCCATAGACACTCCAGCATGGGTTTTCTTGCACTGTTTGCTAATCATCATAGCTATAATGGAAATAATTATCTTATATAACTTAAAAAATTAACTGAATCCAGCTGTCATTCCTAGAAGATTTCATTTTAAAAAACTTGATCATTTTCACTTGTTGTAAAGTCAGGCAAGCAAGCCTATGTATGGAATATTTCTGATCTAAGTAGTATACTGTAAGTGATGTATTGTGTGGTTCTGTGTCTGTGGGTAGAACCCTCATGTATATCTCCTTGAATTCATGTTTGAGACTATACTGGGGGTACACTCAGCCACACCTCAGAACCTTGCAGATGTGGACCCTATTCCACTGCTCAGACATCATGTACAAAATTACAAAAGCCTCAGCTGGGCAGTTTCTACTCCTGGGTACATAGCTACCCACTTGGCAGAGACCAGGCATTGGGTAAGCAGAAGCATTAGAACCAAACTCACTTACAGCACTTCAGCAACCACAGAAAGTAAATGAGGGGTCTCTCAGGGCACAAGGAAGCAACCCATAAGGTAGCCTGACCTAGTTGTCTCATCCTGAAGAGGCCAGTGGTGACTGTGTCTCATCTACTGATTATTGACTAGGCTTATAAATTTCACCAGGTTTGAGGTGAGGAGGTCTTCGATATCAAGGGCCCTTGATTTTAGAATAGTGAGGGCAGAGAGCATCCAGATGAGTCATTCAGGTAGCCCAGCATGGCCATGCTAAGGGAGTAGTCTCTCATGCATCTCTCTCTTTAACACAGTGATTTTTTAAAATTGTTTTTAAGTAATAAGAAAAAAAGCCAGGTATGGAGGCACACCCTGTGATCTCAGTATTTGGGCAGTTGAGGCAGAAGGATTGCCGTGAGTTTGAAGCTAGCCTTTGATACATAGTGAGTTATAGGCCGTTCTGGGCTAAAAGTGAGGTCCTGTTTTATAAACGAATGAAAGAAAAAGGAGGGAGGGGAGACAGAGCAGGGAGGAGAAGAAAGGGGGGGAGGGAGGGAAGAAGGGAAAGAGCAAAAGAAAAATAACTTTGGTACCCAGGCTTGAAAGTAGGGGCTCATACATGCTAAGGATAGGCTGTACCGTTAGTTCACCTTAGCCGAGAAAATAATACATTAAATAATTGCCTGTAAGTAGCCATTCCTTTCTAACTGTGGTGAACTTCATTACAGATGTCTCTATGAAGAGCCAAACAGAGAAGTGGATCGATGAGTGACATCTGGATGTTAGGTGGGGAGAGAAGTTGGGGTACATAAGATGGGGGACAACATTTGATAGGGATGAGATCATATAATATTATTTTTAAATTAAAAGTTTTTTGGGTTTTTTTTGGTCTTTTTGAGACAGGGTCTCTCTGTAGCCCCAGCTGTCCTGGAACTCACTATGTAAACCAGGCTGGCCTTGAACTCACAGAGATCCACCTGCCTCTGCCTCCTAAGTGCTGGGATTACAGGTGTGCGCCACCACGCCTGGCTAGTTAGTTTTATTTATATTCGATGGTTCAGAAAATTACATAAAACCAAGGGCACTACCTTAAGACAAGTGGTTTTACCAGTAAAGGTGGTAGTGATTAAAAGCTCATTCTAAGGAAGACTGTGTGAAGCCTTTAGAAGCTGCAGCCATAGTCTGTTCCTATTATTTATGCTGTCTCGGCTGTTGGCAGCAGCCATGAACACGTCTTCAGGAGGGATGACTGGGGAGGACCTTGACCACCACTTCCTCTCCTGGCCTGCCCTCTCACTGGAGCTCAGCTTACTGGAGCTCAGCTTTGTGAGGCAAATGTGTCTGCTTTCTGCTCTCAGTTGTAATTCTGCCAATTGTTTACCCAATTCCTTTTTTGTTTGTTGGTTTTGGTTTGGGTTTTAGTTTTTGAGACAGGGCCCTGCTATGAAGCCCAGGCTGACGTCAAAGTCATGTCAATCCTCCTGTCTCAGCCTTCTGAGTGCTAAGATTTCAAGTGTATGCACCATGCCTGGCTCCTTTATTTTTCACTTTACTTATATCTTATTAAGTCCACTCTTGGTATGTTTCTCTAGCTTTGCAGTCTCATTTTCCATTTCATTGTGTGTTTTATCATCACATTTGATCTCTTATTAATCGTTGTTTTTAGCATGGTGAGGTACCTTAGGGAGATTTCTGTTCATGTGTTTGTTTTCTATAGTGCTTTTGAGGTTTTTACTTTTAAAAAAAATTTTTTAAATGTGTGTGAATATTTTTGCCTGCATGGATGTAAGTGCACCTGTGCATGTAATGCCCGTGGAGGCCAGAAGAGGGCATCACATCCTCTGCAAGAGCAGCCAGCACTCTTAGCTACTGAGCCATCCCTCCAATGTCTTGGGGGGTTTTTTTGTTTTTGTTTTTAAAAGTATAGATGTCTTACATGTTGTCCATTGTTTCTCTACAAATTAAGGCATATTAGAGTCTTAAGGGTTTTGTCAGCTTGTTTTCTGTAACCTTTTTAGGAGTGTGTTGGTTAGAATGGATTCTATAGTTCCAGTTCTTTACTACAAGTTGCTATGTAGCCCAGGCTGGCCTCAAACTCTTGCTCCTTTTGTCATAGGGCTTTATTCATTAGAATCTTCTCTTTCACTTTTGTTCTGTTAGGTTTGGTTTGGTTTTTTAAGACAGGATTTGGCTGTGTAACCTAGACTGTCCTTGTACTCACGGTGATCATCCTGCTCAGCCCCCTGACTGCTGGTAAAACAAACAGTACATCTTGCTTGGCTTTTACTTGTGATTTTAATTTGGCTGCCCTAACAGTAGAAGCAGCGCTTATCTACTGCTCTGTTTAGGGAACTCAACTATAGTGATTTGACATTCATTCCTGGCTCTCCTGTGATCACTAGAAACAAGTTTCGACTCCAGAGGTCCAGTTTAATTTCAGGGTGCCACTTTTTTTTCTCTTTCCAGGTAGGGTCTCATGTAACCCAGGCTGGTCTTGAACTCACTGCATAGCTGAAGGTGACCTTGGCCTTCTGATGTTCCTGCCTTCACCTCCTGAAGCTAGGACTCTAGGCCTGTACTAGCACTCTAGTTTATACAGTGCTGGAGATGAACCCAGGAGTTCTTGCATGCTAGGCCATCAGTCTGCAGACAGCCCCTCAGGATGCACTGTCTGTGCATCTAGAACAGCTCTCCTTTCCTTCCGGCTCATCACTCTCTTGGAATTCGTCTTCCAGTACAGGGCTCTACTCAGTCTACTTCATTTGTTCCCCCTTATGACTGATTGTTAGCATTGGGTGCCCTGTAGCTTCTCTGTCTCCTCACTTGCTTGGCAATGTCATAAGCAGTTTCCAGTGTCATCCATATACCACTCTGTGACAGTGCACTACATGCTCAGCCTAGACCACTCTCCTGAATGCCAGACTCCTGTATCTAACTCCTTAGCCCACTAAGGTGTTGGATAGACATCTCAGTGGAATAAGTCCTGGGCCAAATCTCAGTTCCCAATTCTTTTCTTCTTTGAGTTGACATTGCTGTTCACTTGACTGTGCCAGCTGAGAACTGAGTCCTCTCTGTCTTCCCTGTCCCTCACCTTCCCCCTTCTGTCCCTTGTTTCTCCTTCCCCATCTTCCCCTTGCCTGTTTCCCCCTTTTCCTCCTCTGCCCACCTTCTTCCTCTCTTTATGTCTCCCTTTCCTTCTCGTTCCCTTCTTCTCACTTTCTCTGTCCTTCCCCTCATGTTCATTTTTACTAATCTCACAGAATCACAGCTTTAAATGTCACCTGTGTGCCAACCATAATGCCACACTTGTGTTCAGCCTGAACCATGGCTCAGAATTCAAGACCTCAGATCCAGGTGCAAGCATCTGCATGTAACATGTCCACAGTGTGGACCCAGCTGAGCTTTGAGAATGTAACTAGAGCCTGACCGTCTTACCATTACTGACTGCTGCCATCGTGCTGCAGTCACTGTCACCCTCACATGCTCTTCTAGTAGCTCCATGGCTCATCTTTGCTTCCTCTCTTTCCTCCCTGCAGTCTCTCCTCCACATAGGCCATTACTATATTCACAAAAGCCAACAGCCTCTTACCGGCCTTAAAGTTCCAACATGATGACCTGCTCTGACTTTGTATCATACTGTTTTCTTCTCCCCTCACTTCATTCTGGCTACACAGTCCTTACTGCTCCGGTGATATGCCAGGCATATTCTCACCACGGGGCCGCTGCACTTGCTGTTCTCTTAGAACATTCTCTCAGGTTCCTGCAAGTCTCTGCTCAGGTGTCAACTGTGAGACCTTCTTGGCCACTCCTTAATGTTTCCCACCCCTTCCCTGTGGCAATTCTGCCTTGCCTTTTAATCCATATACCCATCACCATCAGACGTACTAAATACTTACCTGAAATTGCCCATCTTCCCTACTAAACCAGAGTCACATGAGCCCAAGGAGGACTGTCTTCTCTGTGATATCATTAGACACTGCCTCACATTTTCTCTCTGCTCTGTAATTATTTATTGCTATCGATGGCATAGCATGCAGCTGCCTCTGTCCCTAATGCCAGCCATGCTGTTGTCACTGAATGGAGCTGAAACTTACATACAGACAGTTCAGTAGAATTTGTTTCTCTTTTATGTGAGGCAGACATGAAGTCATTGTTAGCAATGTGCAGCATACTAACTGTAAGTGCTGTTCTCTTTCAATAACCTTTTGATTAAGAGAAAAGCGTTTGCTTCATGTGGTGAACACACTTGCCTGTAAACCCAACACTCAGGAGGCTGGGCAAGGCAAAAGGATCAGGGGTTCATGTGGCTACATGTGAGTTTGAGGCCATCCTAGGCTCCATGAGACTCTGTCTCAGAGATGGACAGACACACAGGCACTTGATAAGGTACTGAGTTTTTCACAAGTCAGTACAGCCTTGTGACACACTGAGACAGTGGAAGAAGGTATACACACATAAAATAAATAGATAGATGACAGATAGATAGATAGATAGATAGATAGATAGATAGATAGATAGATAGATAGATTTATAGATGAAAGAAAGAAGGAAAAAGAAAAAGAAAAAGAAAATGTCTTTTTAAAAAAAAGAAAAATAATTTCTATTTTGTGGTTAAATACCTCAAATGTAATTTTTATCTATAGGGAATAAAATTTCTAAAGATGGATATTCTTTCCAAATATGGAAACTGTCCTGTTGAGGAATAAAAATGTGCCCTTTTCAGATGTGTCCTAAATAAACTTTTAAGTCTGTAACAGAGGACAGCTTATGTGGTGTGCGCCTGTAACTCTTCTTTTTAAATTACACCCAGAATGATCCAAAAATGGCAAAGGACCTAAACACAAGAAAGTGAATTTTTTTAGTTTTGTTCAGAGAACCAGGGAGGAAAAAAACCCTGGGAAAGATGATGTCATACTTACATTCCACAGAAAGAGGGCAGATCTAATCAGCTCCTATTTTGTTTTCATGTTTTCTTTAAGGGGAAAAAAAATGATCAGGAGCCTAATTTTTAGTCATCGAGATGTTATCTTTGATATAGCAAAGTTAATGGTCACTGGTAAAAAACACAGCTTTTGAAAATGGAATTTTCTTCTAACTGTGCTCCCTGAGGGAGAGACCTGTTTTCTGAAAGAGAAATCACAGCCCCTGCCATGTTGTGGAACTTATGACCCAGTTGGGTGGGGAAGGAAGGCAGATTTGTCAGACAATTAGATGACTTCCAGCCTGAGAGAAGGGGGCAGGTGGCACACAGGCGTTCACCTGCTGAAGGAAGCTCATCCTCAAGGGAAGTCCTCACAGTGAAAGAACAGTTGGGAGGGCCCAAGGGAATGAGAAAGGCTTGAGCTGGCTTTGGAAACTATTGAAAGCACTAGAGGAGAGGAAGAGAGGAAGCCCTTCCCACACGGGCAGCAGAGTAGATAGTGTAGCTCAGTGACACTACTTAGCTCTTCTGTGTGGAGAACGACTCATGTATGTTGTGGGATAGGGGTTCCCCTGTGGCCGAGGCTGGGCTGGAATTCACTTTGTAGACCAGGCTGTCCTTGACCCTCAGCCTCCCAAGTGTTAGAGTCACAGGACTGTTAACCCACCTAGGAATCACTCATACATGATTTTGTCTGTGTGTCTGTGTGTCTGTGTTGTGTGTGTGTTATGCTCATTTCTGTGCCAAAGGTCAACTTCAGGTGTCTTCCTTGCTCTTTTTGTTTTGTTTTGGCTTTTGAGACAGTGTCTCTCACTGAGCCAGGAGCTTAAAGTTTTGGATAGACTGACTGGCCAAGGAGTTCTAGGGATCCACCTGACTCCACCGTCTACACTGGGGATATAGACACCTGCCCAGGTTCTGTGGGGGTGCTGGGAGATCCAAATAGTGTCCTCATTCTCAACCATCACCCCAGTCCTTTTATATGGTCTTTATTAATAATGTTGAAGTAACTGGGCATGGTGGCCCACACCTTTAATCCCAGCACTTGGGAGGCAGAAGCAGGCAGATCTCTGTGAGTTTGAGGCCAGCCTGATCTACCTAGTGGTCTACCCAGGACAGCTAGGGCTACAGGGAGACTCTTGTCTCAAAAAAGACAAAATAATGATGATGTCTTGTCTCAAAAAAGACAAAATAATGATGATGATGATGATGATGATGGTGGTGGTGATGATGAAGTAATTTGTTTTCACACATATCTACCACATTATGATCATATCTACCACATTGAATGATCATAGCTATCCTGAGGTCCTGTTGTTAGCTGTATTCATTTTATGAATGAGGAACTATGGTTCTGGGAACCAAGAGCACAGTGAGAACAGTACCTGGCAGGTAGCAGCTGTTCAGTAACTGTCATGAGTAGATGGATGAGCAAGAAGATCTGGTCGAGATCAGTCACAGCTGGCCATGGCTGACTGCGAGCCAACACATTAAATGTCTTTATTTGTAAATAGAAATAACAGGTAACAGTACAGCGGGTAGATGAAAAAGATTTGAGTAACTCAGGAATTAAATGGACTTCATTTATGAAATTAAAGAGGAGTGTAATATTTATGGTAAGAACCAAGTGTTTAGTGTCAGACAGGTCAAATTTGAGATGCTGTCTCCCGTACCTATGTGGCCTCCCTGAGTGAGAGACAGCCCTACCCTGAGGTGCCTCAGTTTTGTCATCTGTCAAAAGTGAAAGTGAAGAGGGCTTTCATGTAAAGCTTTAGACACACATTTGCTCAATTAAGACATGAGTATCTGTTTTTTAACAATTTTTATGTGTATGAGTGTATTGTCTGCAGGTATGTTAGTGCACCCATGTCATGCAGTGCCCTAAGAGGTCAGCAGAAGGTGTCTGTTCCCCTGGAACTAGGGTTAAGGATGGTTAGCTGCCATGTGGGTGCTGGGATTTATACCTGGGTGCTCTGTAAGAGTAGCCAGTGCCCTTAACTCCTGAGCCATCTCTACAGCCTATGGTCACCACCAGTGGCAGCCGCTCTTCTGTTCTCGTGGGTGCCACTCCTTCATTCTCACAGGTGTTGAGGCTGTTCCTCCGCTTGCCCTGGGCTGAGGCCGCTCTTCTGTCTGCCCTGGCACTGAGACAGCTCTTCTACTTGCCCTGTGCTGCCTCCTGTCGCCGCTGCTTCTGCCTGGTCCCGGACCCCAGGGCTGGTGAGGAGACTGTGTCTGTGGAGCCACATTCAAACACAGGAGACCAGGTTCAGTGACACAGGTCTGCTTTATTGCAGGAAGGCACAAGCTTATATAGGGGTAGTGGTCCAATCACAGCACAGCAAGTAGGATACCTCATTAGCATAACAGATTTAGCATCCTATCACAGTACAGCAAGTAGGATACCTTATTAGCATAACAGACTTAGCATCCTATTAGCATAACAGACTTAACGTCCTATCACAGAATAGCGGGTAGGATGCCTCATTAGCATACTGGGTTTCAGATTACAGAGCCAGGATTCCTGGACTCTGACAGTTGCAATATCACCCTAGACTCAAGCCTATCTCCCACACAGCTCCAGCATGAGTATCTCTTAACCAAAACATTTGGGACTAAAAGTGTTTTGGCTGTTTTGTTTAATATTTGCATATTTAAATGAAATATTTGGGCAATGGAACCTAAACACAGAACTCGTGTATATTTCATTTGTGTGTGTGTGTGTGTGTGTGTGTGTGTGTGTGTGTACTGCATATACATAGACCATGGGTAATTTGTGAACTATTTTTGTGTAACTGAAGCTTGGCTGAGACCCATCCCCTGAGGACTGGTATGGGATTTTCCACTTGAATCATCACGTCAGCACTCAGAAGATTTAGGATTTTGGAGTATTTTAGATTTTGAGATTGGGGGTACTGTACTTAACCTGTACTAACATTTTGGGTACTTGTGGCATGGAAATAATTTAATGAATATAGTCGAAGAAATTGAATTTTGTGACCATAGCAAGGACAAGCTGAAGCAAGAGCAGTGTGGAGAGCCGGGGAGGAGGAGCAGCATGGAGGCTGGGGAGGAGGAGCAGTGTGGAGAGCCGGGGAGGAGGAGCAGCGTGGAGAGCCGGGGAGGAGGAGCAGCGTGGAGGCTGGGGAGGAGGAGCAGTGTGGAGAGCCGGGGAGGAGGAGCAGCATGGAGAGCCGGGGAGGAGGAGCATCGTGGAGAGCCGGGGAGGAGGAGCAGCGTGGAGGCTGGGGAGGAGGAGCAGCGTGGAGAGCCGGGGAGGAGGAGCAGCGTGGAGGCTGGGGAGGAGGAGCAGCGTGGAGAGCCGGGGAGGAGGAGCAGCGTGGAGGCTGGGGAAGCGGGGAGACGGGGGGGAGGAGCAGCGTGGAGAGCCGGGGAGGAGGAGCAGCGTGGAGAGCCGGGGAGGAGGAGCAGCGTGGAGAGCCGGGGAGGAGAAGCAGCGTGGAGAGCTGGGAGGAGGCACAGCGTGGAGAGCAGGGAGGAGGAGCAGTGTGGAGAGTTCTAGGCAGAAGCTCACAGATGTACAGCCTGAAGGACAGCAGCGTGAGGGAGAGTAGGAGGGGTCAGAGGACTGAGATAGACAGTAAAGGCAGAGCTGTCAGAAAGCGGCATCTGGTCCACTTCTTTACAGAACACTGAGGTCTTGCTTTTGCCACCTGCTGTGGATATAGTGTGTGTCACTGGGCGATTTCAGTGTCCTTTGATGAGGGCTCAAAGCTCCAAAATGGTGGGGGTTTTTTGGCTACATCATCCTGAATATATTGACAAAACTTTCTTTTCCTTCTAACCACCTGTATTAGTCATTTTTCTGTTGCTATGATAGAAACACTATGACCAAGGGAACTTAAACAAGGAAGAGTTTATTTAGCTTATGGTTCCCAAGGGGCAAGAATCAACCCATTGTGGTGGGGAGGCGTGGCAGCAGAGGTAGCTGGAGGAGGAGTGGAAACTAAGCTCTCACATCTTCAAACAGGTACAGGAAACAAGAGAGTGACTTGAGATCCAGCAAGGCTTAAGAACTCTCTAAGTCTGCCCCCAGTGATGTGCTTGCCCCAGCATAGCCACACCTTCTACAACCTCCCAAAACAGCGCCACCAACTGGAGACAAAGTGGCCAAATACCTGAAGCCCATGGGGGATATGCTCATTCAAACAACCCCTCCAACTGCCAAAAGAATTTGATTTTTTTAATAATAGTTTATTAAGATTTAAAGAATCCAGATGTCTCCTTGAACAGATGCTGTCCGTTGAAAACCCATTGTCTGTTCTATTTCAGTGCAAGCAGCTAATGACTCCATCTGTAGACTCCAGCAGAGGGAACAGGAACGAAGGAAGGTAAAAGTAATTTAAGCAAAGGGCACAGAATTCTGGCATCTGTTATCATAATATTAGTAGTTGCTATTGCTAGTAACGTTCTCTGAATTCACTTTCTATGTTGCAATGAGTTTCAAAGATTTAAATGTGGCTAATACTTTAAGCTCCATCTTGTGTGTGTGTGTCTGTGTGTGTGTGTTTGGTCTGCATGTGGGTATATATGTATCTAGGGGCCAGAGGTTGATGTCAGGTATGTTCCTCAGTCACCTTCTACCTCATTTTTTGAGACATGGTCTCTCATTGAACCTGGAGCTCTTCGATCTGCTCAGCTGGTTGGACAAGGAGCTCTAGGCGATCCCCTGTCTCTGCCGCCTCCTCCACTCTCCTGTGAGTACAGATGGATGCCAGCTCCCAGCTTTTACCTGGACACTAGGGATCCCAACTGAAGTCTTCATCCTTTGACAGCAGGCACTTTACCAACTGAGCCGTCTCCCAGCCCCCATTAGTGTTTTTATAATTCAAATAAAACTTTTTTCCTCAACATTTCCATCTTTTCCCTGAAAGTAGTATTTGTCTCATGGAGGAGAGAGAAAATAGGACTTTTATATGGAGCAAAAAGTGCCCACTAGGTTGGAAACATAAACCTTGCCTGTGAGCCTGAAGCGTACACTGTGTTGTGTACATTTCTTTTGAAAAGGAAACTTCTTCCAGGTGCTTAATCGACAGTCACGGGGTGCAAAGCCCTAGCTGGGCAGTGCTCTGCTTGATTTGAATTGTGTCCTGACTAAACTCATATGTGGAAAAACAGGGTAAAAATTTAAGTTCCTGAGGTAATTTGGTGTTTTTAACCTGGAAATTTCATGAAGCATTTTTAAACTTATCCATTGCTCTAAACTAATGAAGATACATCTTACACATACTATTTATGAAAGTTGAGATGCTGGTCACTCTAAAAGTAATGTCTCTTTGCGAGTGTATCAGCCAGCTTTACTGCTGTGTCTCCATTTCTTTGAAATGTATTGCCATTAATTCAGGTCTGTCACAGTATAGATAGTAATGGAATGGGCCTGAGTTGTAATTTAGATCCTCTATTCAATTTTCAGTACAGAGTTTGGAAATTCACCAGTTTGATGGTATAAGCCATGATGAAAGACCTGACATTTAAGACAGATAGGAAGGCTGCCCCAGGGCCCCAAGGTCCCAGGGTCCCAGCAGGCTAGCTCGGGAAGCAGGACCTTGCTGAGCACTGAGGAAGTGGCAAGTCAGAGGTGTGGTGGAGAGATCCATTTAGGGGGAATGCCAGCACATAGTTCAGAGAGGGCTGTAGAGGCAGAAGACTGGAGTAGGCCCGGCAGCCAAGGTAGACAGCAGATACTTTTTGATCTTGTACTTTGCTACATGCCACTAGGGATAAAACCTTTTTAACTTAATAAGTTTAAGGCGGTTCCTAAACCCAAAGATCTGAAAGTCCAAGAATCCTGAACTACTAAAACTAATAGAATGTAGGCTAGAAGAAGAGCTGAGGTCAGGTTACAAAGAACTTTATGTGATCTTAGCCAAAGGAGTGATTAGGAATGGTGACATTCAAGTCTAACCTTGATTGGCAAGTAAGAATTCAGTTGTTGGAAGTTAAGAAGAAGGCTGTTGTGAGGTAAGGAAGTGATACAAGTGAAGACAAAAGATAGGGGAAATTTATGTGGAACTGGGATTTGCACATCCCAATGATAGCTCTGGGTGAGTGTGGAAGACCTTGAATCCTGTGTTGACACCTTGTTACTGGGGCACAAGGAGCATTTCCGTATGTGAGAAGCAGAATATCTGGTGCAGAACTGACTGTATGCTTTGCTTGCTTGCTTGCTTGCTTGCCTGCCTGCCTGCCTGCCTGCCTGCCTGCCTGCCTGCCTGCCTGCCTGCCTGCCTGCTTGCTT